>NW_008825308.1:5530874-5538891 GCF_000699105.1 Pygoscelis adeliae | reverse complement strand
ATTCTGGGTAAGTTTTGTTTGGGTGGCGTTTGTTGAGTCTGGGACTAGAGAATTAGGAATAAGGAAGACTGTTGTGTTCTGAGGAGCTTTTTAAATAATAATAATAATTAGTAATTAATTTATAATTATACCAATTCTATGTTATTTAGATAATTATTAATATAGTGTAATTTTTAACTGAAGGTCTGCTCTTTTCTGACGTAAAGCCCTCTGAACTTCACTGCTCAAGTTTCATACTGCTTCAGATATTGAAAATAAATGAAGCCTTTCTGTGGGTGAGGTTTTTTCAGAAAGATGTTATTGCTAGAATTAAAATTACTCAACAATCTTCATTTTTCAAGTTACTGAACTAGTTTATTACTTTAGTCAGGAAAGGAAGTAGTAATCACTTTCAACAAATTACAATATCAACAATACTACCTGCTGTGTAAATTTTTTAGTAAATTTTACAGTGATCTGCTTTACAAAGTTGTATTAAAATAATATAAAAAATCTAAAAACTGAATACTGATTGCTTTTTTCTTGATTATAGCTTTTAATACTCTGTCATCAACTGCGAATAAGGCTGTGTTGGCACACTACCAGTCACATCTGTCTTGTTAATGAAACAAACTATGGAAACCTTTCCAGTTTTCTTGTTCCAGTTTGAAAAACAAAGGAGAACAATAGATGCTCCAAATAACATTGAGCTGTTGTATGATTTTTTTTTAAAAGCTTCCATCACATGAACATAATGTTACAAGTTGAATTGTTAAGTTGTGACACTGCATTTCAAATTAATTCTGTTCTATGGAAAATGTAATTACACTTTTTTTTTCCTTTTCCGAGTAAGAATAGATTTCATAAGCAAGAAAATGGGCAAAAAATTGTCAGTGTTAGAAACCATTGCACTAAGACCGTATTGAAGAACCCAGTAGCTCAAGGCCTATTATATTTCATGCTTCTCAAGCAGTGAGGGGCTAATAAGGGGAAATCCTGATCCACAGTTCATTCAAGACAATGAGAATGTTCCCACTGACTTCATTTTTCTTGGATGAGAACCCTTTAAATAAGATATCTCTCAGATTTCTATATGTATAAATATTGAACATTAGAATAAAGTTGCCATTATACTTATTGTAATTGTAGTAAAATAGGAAGGGATTTGATGGCTTTCAAAGTTGACTTCATATTTGGCATCACCCACATTTGAGAGTCCAGTGTTCTATACACTGGTAGATAACTTCAGTGTCGTGTTGTCATTGCTGAATCAGGTAACTGGGCATACAGCCCACAAAGTATGAATAAAAAATTCTGTATATGAGCTCAGCATTAAGCAGCTGTACAGTGGACCTTTCTTAGCAAAGAAGAGAAAATCCTTTATGCACAGTTATTTTAATGAAAAAAATCCATACTTATTCCTTGTTCCAAATTAAAGTCTACACAGACTATATTTGCTGTGTTGTTATTTTGGGGGTGTTGTAGTACTAGATCCATTATTCTGGCACAAATTACTGCTGAATACACACTTTCCAAACTTTTTATGTGAACAGAACATCTAAAGAATCTTAAATATTGGAAATATCATCCTAATAATATTAAAAATTATACAGAAAACATTTAATTATAAGGTAATGAATTGCAGTGCTAAATAACTCAGTGCTGTAAACCAAATTATTGTGAACTACAAAAATTTCCTTTTGGTTTTCATTGTTTCAGTATTTCTAACAAAAATATGCCTCATGAAGTGAAAGGGAAGGGTTAAAATTATATTACCAACATCTTACACATTATCTCTTTCTTTGCAGTTCTTGATATATTCTTGAAAACTATTTCTAGGGAAGAATTCAGATAACAGAAGGCTGAGCAGATGGTAATTTCCAACTTTATAGTTCCAGAAAAAGCAAGGGCTTTCATTGTTGCTGACATCTGAAGTTGATGCAAGAAGATGCCTACCATGACAGACAAAAAATGTAACAGCTAGTCAGCCCCATGATCAAGCAGCTTGGCACTTGGTGACAGCAGTTTGTCCGTGTGTTGAAATCAAAAGAAAAATTAAACCGAAACCATATGACTGCTGAGAAATCTGTTAATTTACTTTCCTTTTTCTGTTATCATTTTTTTGCTTTCAGAAATGAACAAAACCACCAAAAGTATGTTTCTGTTTGACAGAGAAAAAAAAGAGAAACATTACAACCAAAAATTTGTCATCATGTGACCCATATTCATAGATCTGAAATTGCAGTAAAAGACTTGTACAGAAAATATTTCCTTAATATTCCAAGTTAAAGTTCTGTCAATGGCTTACCTTCAAACACAACTGAGTATAAAACCATACCCTATTATCAAGAATGTTTTAAATAATGCCTTAATATCTAGTATGTAAGAGGCAGTACTGCACTCCTCCCTGTTAAAGGTGAGGATTGCATTTTACATTGGAACAAGGGATCCCACCATCCTAAACACCTACAACTTGACACAACAACACATGAACAATAGCTAGGACAATATTATTTCCTCTCTTTCTCACCAAAACATAATAAAGATTTTACTACTACCACAATGAATACCTGACAAGCAGAATCTCACTTTATCTACAATCCCACTAATTACTTTCTGATACATGCTCGAGAACTGTTATGGAGGTGACAACTTCTCTCACACTCAAAGCTTTAATATGAATTAGATTATTGTGGACAAACAGCCATATGCAAAGGATTACAGAGGTGGCAGCAGCTATTCACATTTGTGTCAATTTCTAACCAAACTGTTCTGGACTCTATTCAGCCTAAGAGGAATTGACCCATATCTCCTAAATTCTAGGAAAGTGCTTTAATCAACTGACCATGGGTAATGACAAGAGAATACTTGCTTTGCTACTCTTCAAACAAACAAAGCCAGAAAGATCATAATGGGAATAGATGGCAGCTGTTCAGGGATTTGATTCAATGGATTAGAGCACGTTGAGAGAGAAGACATAAGATCCTTTATTTTTATTTATTTATGCCCCAAAAAATGCATACTTAGTCAAAGGAACTGAACCTGAAACATCAGTTCCTTTCCCTTGGAAAAGTTTAGGTATGTCTGGAAGAACAAACCTAAACTGAGTCTGTCCTTTGTCTCTCCTCAGTTTGCTAGATGAGTTATTCTGAAGGGGGAAGTCAGGAGCTAATCCTATTCCCAGACCAAACTTTCAACCATTCTTTTTTTTTTTTTTAATTTGTAGTTGAAACACTGAGAGGTACTAACATTACATTGATTTGTCCATTTCTCATCTTCTCACTAGCTCTAAAACTAACAAGCAAATGTTCGTTTCTCCATTGGAACAAGGATAATTGCGCTTTTCTTATTATAGAAAACCTGAGACACATGATGGTTAGACAATTCTCAGAGTTACTGCAGGAAATATATTTGAAACAAGAGCATTATCCATATAAGCATAAAACTCAGAGAGAGTCCCAGTCCTTTGCTGTATCATGTTAACAATCCCTTTCATAGGTTTACTGAAGTCCAGTACTTGTCACTATCTGATTTAAAGGTTATTCTAAAATCTCACTGCAGAAATTGCTAGAAACTGTTTTCTTGTTTCAATACTAAATTTATTTGTCCAGTTTATGCCTTTCTGTCTTAAGACATTGTCCTGGTTTCGGCTGGGATAGAGTTAATTTTCTTCCCAGTAGCTGGTACAGTGCTGTGTTTTGGATTTAGGATGAGAATAATGTTGATAACGCACCAACGTTTTAGTTGTTGCCAAGTAGTGCTTACACTAGTCAAGGACTTTTCAGCTTCTCATCCCCTGCCAGTGAGAAGCTGGGAGGGGGCACAGCCAGGACAGCTGACCTGAACTGGCCAAAGGGATATTCCATACCATGTGACATCATGCTCAAGATAAGAACTGGGGGAAGTTGGCTGGGGGAGGGGTGACCGCTGCTTGGGAACTGGCTGGGCATGGGTCGGCCAGTGGTGAGCAATTGCATTGTGCATCCCTTATTTTGTATATATTATTATTATTATTATTATTATTATTATTTTCCCTTCCTTTTCTGTCCTATTAAACTGTCTTTATCTCAACCCACAAATTTAATTGTTTTTTCCCCAATTCTCTCCCCCATACCACTGGGGAAAGGGGAGTGAGCGAATGGCTGTGTGGTGTTTAGCTGCTTGCTGGGTTAAACCACAACAGACATACTACAGGGCTTTTATTATAACAATGGGATTCCTCTTCCTCTGCAAAATGCAGTGTATTATTAAGTAATGTGATAAAGCAGTTCATTAGTTGCTCTGCTCCTTTATCTTGTCTGAACCAGAGATAAGTAAATGTTTATTCATTCCCTAGTGTAAATAGTTTATATTGTTACATTCATGTAAAACATGGGTATAATATTTTTAAAGTCTTAGCATACTAATACAAGAATATTAGTGGAGAACAAACTCTGAGTTGCATTTACAGTTTGGTTGCTTTCCTAAATATTATATACTGCAGAAATTGTATTGGTATTTACTAACTAAAACTCAAAAATTATTATAATTCCAAGTAAGATTTTACCTTGAGTTTTAACTGAAATAATTGCCTGTTTCTTAGGGAGTCCTTAACTAAGAGTAGATAAGAATAATAATCACTTTGAAGAAATGAAAGTACTCTACAAACTATAAGTAATTGTTGTAACACTCATGAAGTGCTGTTGTTATGACTATTTAATATGTTTTTGTAGTACAGTAAGCTAGGATGGGCATTTCTAGGAGAAGCATTTTTACTTTTGTGTGCAATGCCACTAGATACATGGATAAAATTTTAGCAAAGATGGATAAATCAGCATACCCGTAAGCTGTGTGACACAGTTATAGGCTCTGATTAAATCAGTGGCATATGGGAGTAAAGCTGATGAAAATATTTCTAACTGTAAGCTTCAGTAACCCAACTCAGTGAGCCAAATTCAAAATATCTGCTAATGGTGCAACTAACTGACACTGATTTACATGTACGTATTGATGCAATACTGAAGGGTAACTCAGTGCTTAGATACTGAGGGTGAGTAGACTGGGCTAACTTTATTTTTTTCTATTCTTGCCTCCTGTGTAAAACTAAGCAAGTTATTTTGAAGAGTTTTTGTGAAAACTTTGAAGTTCTAGTGTTGCAAATAGTTTTGAGTACCACATCCTGATCTCTGATCATCCAACATATTTGCCTACCTAGTATAATATTTTAAAATCTTTTTTTTTATGATCTTTTACGATTCTAGATGACATAAGGAAAAAAAAAAAACAAAAAACAAACAAACCCCAAACCAACCTTTGTTTGTTTGACTCTCTGCTTTATGGGAATTATAGTTAGTTTTTATTAGAAAATAAATCATTTCATCAACTTGAATTCTTTACTCAAAAAAGATTTAATCAACATATGCTACTCCATAATTCATTAATCAAATTATGCTACTCCATAAAGGGCTGATAAATTCATTCAGTTTACCCTTTATTTATGAAACAAATTAAGGAAATGAGGGAAGTTCCTTACAAAAGGGAGACGTGTAAGGAACCATCTTTTCACCCTGGCAAGAAACAGATTCCAGACTTGGGATTTTCTAAATTCATCCTAAGATGCATCCTTTAATATTCCTCAAAAACAGGACTTGATTTTGATCATATCTGGGAGTCAATGCTTTTCTATGTTAGTTTCATCTAGATGCATCTTGTTCAAAGCCAGACAGTGTTAATGAGAAACTAAAAATGGTAATCTAACCAGAAGGAAGGTAAAAAATTAGCTAACAGTGGGAAACAAAAGATTACAAGTGAAATAATTATAAATGCAGTCCTAACATACGCTTAGCTGTCGAAATCATTCCTGGTATTTCAATACCTTTGACTTTTAACTTTGTAATGTTCTAACTATTAGACACTAGAGTTTAGGGTTGAAAAAATAATGTTTGGGGAGGTTCCTAAATCCTGGATGTCTTTCATCACAATTCATATCCCTCTCTTAACTTGATGTTAGATGTTTATTATACATAAAAATACAGTTTATAGCTCTATCAGTTTTGTTTCTTTAAAAGTGATTTCCCATTTCAGCTTTGCAAATAACCAGTCATTAATGTATGAACTGCTGCGCTATTAATGGCTCTCATTTCCTACTCTGAACTGTTTATTTTCTATTTCTTAGATACTTCCAAATTTCATATTGGACATGTACATTTTATTTAAACTGATAAATGTTGGCACAATACCAGCTGTGCAATATAGACTATTCCTTAACAGATGAACAACTAGACCACTAACAGTGATGTCTAAACTATGAGAGCTGTTTCTCAACCAGTAGCTTTTGCTGTGATTCCTGTATCACATAGGGTCCCTGTGACCATCAAGGCATGAATGTTACCATTGTTACCAGCAAAGTTCCTGAAGAGGTGGAGATCTGTGGAAAAAAGAGCAAGTGGTGTGATCCTGAAAAAAAAAACCAACAACAAACTGAGTCATATCCTTCAGTTTCATAATTAATTAAGTTGTCTTGCAAATCAGAATATTCCTTGCCTGGAATGTATTTGACTTATTTTTTTTAAATTTATGGCATATTTTTGGCACTATGCATTTTCTTAATCAACCATAAACGTGCTCTGAAGTGCAAGCTATCCAAATACAGTATGTCTGTAGTAATCTAAACGTTGGACTAAACTAATATATAGTTGGATTCGGGACCAAAACAGTGTTGATAACACACCAGTGGTTTTTCTACTGCTGAACAGTGCTTGCAAAACATGAAGGTCTTCCTTTTTTCCCACATGCCCCTTCCCAGCGAGTTGGCTGGGTGTGCACAAGAAGTTGGGAGGGGACACAGGCAGGACAGTTGACCCAACCTGACCAAAAGGATATTACACACTGTATGACATCAGTCTTAGCAATAAAAGCTCAGAGAAAGAAGGAGGAAGGGGGATGTTTGTGGTTATGGCATTTGTCTTCCCAAGTAACCATTATGTGTGCTGAGACACTGCTTTCCAGTAAGTAGCTAAACATCTGCCTGCTGATGGGAAGTAATGAATGAATTCCTCTTTTTGCTTTGCTTGCACGTACAGCTTTGCTTCACTTATTATAATCACTTTATCTCAACTGATAAGCTTTCAGCTTTTGCTCCTCCTATTTTCTCCACCATCCTATTGGGGGGGGGCCGTGAGCAAGCAGCTGTGTGGGAGCTTGGCTTCTGGCTGGGGTCAAACCACTACAGCCAGTTAGAAGAGATTAATCTGAATAGAGAATTGTGCAGGCCTTTAGTGCAATTGCCAACTAATAACTGTAATGATTATGTAGATTCTGTCATTTTGGTTGGCAAATATGTCACTCAGTATTTCAAGATTTTCATATTCTGGGTTTTCTTAAGTAATCAAACTAAATATATAATATATGCATACCAATTCTAACCAACAAAATGTAAACTAACGAAAAGATAAGTCCAAGTAAGTTTTATAGGTTTTAAAATTATATTTTAAAATTGGTATAAGATTAAAGAGATGAGGCATTTTAGAACTTAATAAATACATCTTTCCTATAATTTACTTAGGGACCTATAGAATTTTCTAACAGAAACTTGTCCTCCCTTATATTCCAAAAGAGAGATAAAATATCTAGAGAAATAACATAATTTTCCATGACCGTCAGAGACTTCAGAAAATTTAATAACTGAAGTAGTGCATAATTACAGGTCAAAAGCTACATAATATCCAGGGACTTTAACTGGCTCAGACAATTCCATTTCATTTTCAGGTATGGTTTTGTATGTGTGTGATTTTACAAGAATAGCAGTATCCACTATAGTTCGGTCTTTCTTGGATGATATTTAAAGCAATTTATCGTTCCATAAAATGACAGAAAAAGTGGATTACTACCAATGGTTCCACAAAATATTTTGTATACTCCTACTATCCCTCCGGGGAGGGGGCCTCACCCCCTCCCCGGGCCAGCCTCTTCAATGTTTAACTACTCTTTCAGTCAAGAAATTTTTCCTCACATCCAATCTAAACCTCCCCTGGCACAACTTGAGGCCATTTCCTCTCGT
>NW_008825308.1:5523453-5526913 GCF_000699105.1 Pygoscelis adeliae | reverse complement strand
TCCTCCGGCTCGGTTCCATTTAAATCAATCATTTCCATGTTCCATAACTCCAGTTCCATTTAAATCAATCATTATTAGATCATGTATCAGGAAATATAAATATAAGTTTTTTTCATTTTTGCTTTCCTATATGCAAATTCAATCTTTGGCACAAAAACCAATGTTTCTTTCTACCCTTCCCTCATTCTGTTGAGGAGGCTTTTACTTGTATTTTACTTGTGTTACCACCCATGCCTTAAAATATTCTGAATTCATGATTTAAAGATTCAACTTGCAACATCCTGTATGTCAGTTATTGAAGGTGGGTTACCGTGGAACCAGAAACGGAAGATTCGTGAATTCAGATGAACAGACAAAGGTCTGGAGTCAGTTCAGATCACCACTCTATTACAGAAAATTTGGCTGCTACTCCCATATTGCTGAATCCAAGGCCATCAGTGCCCAGGACAACCTATGTGTCAAAAGTGGAGTCATGGTCAGCCTCTCAAAGGAAGACAAGTGCTTTTCATCTTGAAACTGGCACATCTGGTAATGCTTGGACACCTAAAGTATGGTGCTTGTAAGACTTAAAGGTCAAATTGGAGGTACCTAGCAAATATAACTGACTTTACCTGTAGGCAGTGCTTGAATTGCTGTTTTAGATTCAGATGGATTTTGGTTTCATTAGTAACAATTTCAGCAGACAAGACTTGGCTCATTGTTATCACTTCACTTTCAAATCCAAGATACTAACACACTAATTTGGCCTATGAGGCCCTCTGCTCAGCACTGGTGAGGCCACACCTGGAGTCACGAAGACAATTAAGGCAAGGCTGAGGGTGTTGGTACTGTTTAACCTAGAGAAGAGAAGGCTTGGAAGAGGGGGATCTCATCAATATATATAAATACCTGAATAATCTTTATTAATGATCTGGATGATGACCCTCAGCAAGTTTGCAAATGACACTAAACTGGGAGGAGTGGATGAATTTGACTTCTGAAAAAATCAGATGAATCAAAAACTTATGGTATATTCACTTTCATATATCTTAGTGATCTAACTCAACTCTGTTCCAGGATTATCATCATCACATAACCTTTAGTTTGTTTCTAGACTCTGTCATGGGAAGAACCAGCAAAGTTCCTCCAGAACAAAGCAGAACACTGGTTCTGGGGAAAGTTTCCAAGGAGAGAAACAGTGCAGGTGAGAGTGAATCAAACCTGGCTCCATCCACTCTACATGTTTTTTCAGTACCATCCTAGCAGGGTTTATATCCTAAGATACTACACATTTCCTCACCATATATCCTGAGCTATATAACACATATGCTCATTTGCATGCCCAAAATCTTCAGTCTAGTGCAGTCTGGGCTGAAAGGGCCATGACTGACTGTGTACACTGCACTTGTCCCACTGAAGATGCCAGGTAAACCTTTGCAAAAACCTCCTTTCACACCTTGGGACCCAACATTAGATGGTTGAGCATAATGTCAAAAGCATTGTTAAAATCAGGATCGGCAGCATCTACTGCTCACTGCTTCATCCACTGAGCTAGTCATTTCATCATAGAATGCTATCAAGTTGGCCAAGCATGGACTTGTGCATGTCCAGTATTTTTTAGAAGTTACTGACCTTGATCCTCCTTGCTCCAGACTGGAGGTGATAACAGTTAATGGATTTGAATAATTAATGTCTGAAAGCTTGAAGTTTTAAGATTACACCGGGAGTATTAGAGGTCCCTGGGTTCTGATTTTCTTTTGGAATGGCTTCAGCACTGAAAATGAGAATAGCATACTGACTAGCATATAGAGAAAAAGGCAAGAAAAAATATAGTGAAGAGAAAGAGGCATCACTAAGTATATATTCTGTTTGTTTAATGTTTTATTACTATTCTACTAACGAGTTCTTTAATGATATAAAATAAGATTAATCACACACTTTTTAGTTAAATTGTGAAAGCAAATATTATTTTTCAAATTTTTGTAATCTTAAATAAATTTAAAATTGTTTTTGCAAATGAAATGTCTTTAAGCATGCAAATACTAAACACAGCATTTGCTGGAAGCAAAAGCAAGCCAAAATAATATAAAAAATCTAAAAATAATAATTTAACAAATTAAAACCAAAGAAGCCCAAGTGGAAAACTAAACAAACACTAACCAATATCATGTGATACACCAAATAAAGATCAATTAAATGAATATCCAAGACAACTTAAAAAGGAGAATCAATCAATACAAACAGCAAGTTCATAAAATTAATATATGCAGTTTTCCAGATAAAGCCTGAAAAAGAAATTGAAAAGATAGGAAGTATTTCTAAAATGGGACCAAAAAAACTGATTCCCAGGTTATTATTTTTTAAAATTCTGCTATGTATTATCAATCATATCTGATCCTTTCTCTATCTCTTTCCTAATCCAATAATTGAATTTAGAACTAATTATCAGAAGCCAGGAAAAAATACTTTACTGGACCACCATATCTTCCCAGATCACCTGATTTTCTGAGTCCTCCTGTGAGACTTGAAAGGTTCAGGTCTCTATGACAGAAATAAAAATATTATTCAACATTTCTTTGGAATGTCATGATTTTGTTTTCCTCAGACTTGTTCCTGACCTAGCATCCTTGCAGACACCTGAAATTGTTTGGAATTTAGGAGACAACTTTGGTTCTCAATAGATAAATACAGGAATCTTTTTTTTTTCTCCTTTCTCCTATTGTAGTTTCATTTAAAAATGTGCTGAGTATTTTCATAAAGATTTTAATAAAGTCTGAAATCTTCACGAGCTGAAGGTTACCACAGTAAGGGGTTTCTGATCTCTGTGTAATTTATAATGATTCTGATTAGTTCATCTCACTTACAAAGGAAGATTACCAGTTTTGAAATCCTTCTTTCTACATGGAGAGTGGTGGGCTAATCCTAACAGTGAATCCTTGTCTAGGTAAGACATCTTTCCCAGGGAAGTTCCTTATCTACCCCTGTGGAAGTTCAACAGGACAAGCATCGAGAAAAATAATTTTAAAAATCTTAGTAACAATACTTTGTTACTGGAAGTTTAGTTCCAGGTCTATTGAAAGTGTATGGGATTGGAAGACTGAGACTAAGATTTGATTGATGCTGTCCCATTACAGCATTTACATAAAAAGCGTTCTCAATGTCTTATGTACAGTTTTAAAAGTGAAAAATCTTCAGACTGCAGAATAGAAAATGTTCCTTCTTAATATATCTCCAAGTAGATCTTCAGTTATTTGTCTAAGCCATTTGTCGGAAAAAGACAAAGAGAGCTGCCAAGTATTAGTTTCACATTCAATAATCATTTTTGAATTAGATATCAAACAGAATTGGTTACAGTGCAATCCAAGGACCAGATGACGTGAAAAATCTCTAAAGGAAATTACTGAAGACACTAAGTAATCAGTGCAACATCATATACAGATGACACAAATGAAATGCAAGATAGTTTTGACAGAGATCAGGT
>NW_008825308.1:5501688-5523418 GCF_000699105.1 Pygoscelis adeliae | reverse complement strand
TAATAGAAATGTGGTGTATCTTTGTACATTTCAGTTTGGGTTTTTTGTTTTGTTTTGTTTTGTTTTTAAATCAGGTACATCTCTCCATATCACTTGAAATAAGTTGGGTAGGGACCTGGAAGAACTAACTGGTGAAAGAGCTGCTGTTGTTTTCTTTTTAATCAAAATGATCTGCTAAGTCACACAAAAGCTATTTCTAATAGTGTTTGCAATTCCAAAGCTTGGTATTAAATTGGCCACTTTTCTTCTTTTAAACTTCATCTTTTCACATTTTCTAGTTTGTGTTAGAATTAGAGGTAGAAAGGATAGTTATGGAAAAGCAGCTACTTGATGACTGTAAAGCACTGACAATGGAATGCAAAGTGTTTCTCAGACCTGCCATTTGAAATCAGTTCTGGTCCATTCCATGGATAACTGATGAAATGTAAAAATAATTTACAATTTTCTCAGTTCTTACTGATTAGGTAGCTGTAATGTTATAACTATGAACAGCTTTACATCAGTTTACACAATGTGTTTATGAATATTGTTACGTATCCATTTGTACCCGTATACATTTTGCATATGTATCAATGTATGATATGCAGACTCTCATCATTCACTGAATAAATGAATAGATTTACTGAGTTTCTGGTTTGCAATTTCACACATAAGAGAAAACGTGTTAGCTATTAACAATGAAAAAATTGACAAATACACAATTATTTGAAATTACCATGGAATAGGATATATCTATATGGGGAGGATGTAAGTTAATTTCCCATTTTAAGTGTTTGAGTCATTACAAGTTCTCCAATATTTTTCCATAGCTGTAGGAAATTAATAGACAATTGTCATGAGAGAAAAATAATTAATTAGAAATTTTAACAACTATGAACTAGACATTTGTCTTTGCCTCTCAGACCTTTGCAAAATAACTGAAAACTAAATTTTGTTTTGAAAAAGCAGGGAGTTACAATGAAGAGTTTTTCAAGTATATATGATGACCAAAACCTGTCTTCTTCAAAGTGAATATAACTATGACCTAATTTCTCAGAGCAGAAAAAAGCAAAAAGATTTTTTTTTCTCTTCTGAAGTTCTTCCAGTTTCATAAAGAGGTAGGATTCCTGAATTGCAAAGTATTCCAATCTTGCAACAGAATAGCAGGTTTTCTTCACCACAAAAATCTTAGTCAGATTGCTTGATGAAATAATATGGGTGTAATCCAGAATGTTCCTGTGCATTGTTGGAAAGTTACAAACGGCAATCAAAAGATTAATGATAATACTTCTTTTTTTTTTCTTTTTTTTTCCTGAACAAACTACATAGTATTAATTTCTTTTACTTGTTCTTTTTTTTCTTACATATTTATTTTTAGTGATCTTGCTCTCTACAATGAGTGAAGAAGGGAAATAAATATAATGTGTATAAGCTGAGTAAGCGTTCCTCATGAAAAAATCTTACAGCATACCATAAATAACCAAAAACATTAATAAGGTCATCTTTAATGAGTCAGATTTTGACTACGTCTATACTTTGTCTTCATCTAGAACAAGTCTGAGAAATTACTACACAGAGAAAAACAAGTAGTATATTTGTTCAAAATCACCCCTCTCTGTCTGCAATAAATATTCCAGAGATTTTCTTCCAATGACTTTAAACATCCTACATAAAATACCTGAACAGGGGTTTTGTTTGGTTTTGTCTCTAATTTTCTTGAAGATAGGAAAAAAACCAAACATGCAACAAATCTGCCTTTTATCATACTCCTTTTTTGCTTAGTCTTACAAGTGACATGTCACTATCACTGCAGTTTCCAGCTCTTCTCACAGCTGAAAGCAATGGACTGACTGAAAATCCAATTATGTTCAGAAAACTTAATGGATTGTCATAGCTACACTATGGGTATGCCCTTCATATGTGTTTGATTCATAATGAGAATCATTGTACATAAAATGTCTTGTACTCCAAGAGGTTGCTTAAACTTCTCCAGAAGAAGAATTACATTATCAATTTGTTCATGAAAAAAATGCAGTACATTCATCACTTTATAACACTGTTAAGCTCTTAACAGGGAGAAGTCAAAAGATTCCATTTTACATTCTTATGTAATGATAAAGTACAGAAATTGAGTGAATTAGAATTTTCACTCATATTCCATATCTAGGCAAAAGAGAAGTTAATCAGTGCATAAAGACTATGATTTTCATCCATCTTCAAAAAACAGTTAATTCAGCTATAGCACAGTTTAACATTTCCAGAGAATCTGATCTTGTACACCTTCATGAGAGAAAACTCAATAAAAGCCAAATTTCACTCGCAGAAGACTGTACTTAAAATGTCAATAGGCTTAATGAAAACTGAAGAAAAAAAGTGGCAAACAGGACTTTGAAGATGATTTAATGTAACCACTTCACCCAGTCTTTGCGTTAATGGTTTTGATGTGATTTGCAGTGTCTACATTGGAACCAGAAAAGCGATGCATGATTAACATCTGCGACATTAAGAAAATCATCCCACAGTATAAAGACATAGGAAAATGTGCTGGTTTTCGCTGGGACAGAGTTAATTTTCTTCATAGTAGCTAGTATGGGGCTATGGTTTGGATTTGTGCTGAAAACAGTGTTGATAACACAAGGATGTTTTCGTTATTGCTGAGCAATGCTTACACAGAGTCAAGGTCTTTTCTGCTTCTCACACCACCCCACCAGCGAGTAGGCTGGAGGTGCACAAGAAGTTGGAAGGGGACACAGCTGGGACAGCTGACCCCAGCTGACCAAAGGGATATTCCATACCATATGATGTCATGCTCAGTATATAAAGCTGGGGGAAGAAGAAGGAAGGGGGACACATTTGGAGTGATAGCATTTGTCTTCTCAAGTAGCCATTACACATGATGGAGCCCTGCTTTCCTGGAGATGGCTGGACACCTGCCTGCCGATGGGAAGTAGTGAATGAATTCCTTGTTTTGCTTTGCTTGTGTGTGTGGCTTTTGCTTTCCCTATTAAACTGTCTTTATCGCAACCCACGAGTTTTCTCACTTTACTCTTCCAATTCTGTCCCCCATCCCGCTGCAGGGGTGTGTGTGTGAGTGAGCGGCTGTGTGGTGCTTAGCTGCCAGCTGGGGTTAAACCACAAATGAAAACAAGAAAACACTGTAATCTATTTTTAATTTTATTTCTTCTTTAAGACTAATTTTTTTCTGTTTGATATTAAAAATACTGATGTTCCTTTAAGATTCTATAAGAAATGTGTGTTTCTGAGGTGAATAAATATTTATAATCATAATTTGGGCAAGAATTTTCAGAAAACAGTGATTGATGTTACCATGATTATTTTTTTTTTTTTTAGCCAAGTAAGAAATTAATTTTAAGGATGGTGATTAACCACTAATATTTGTTTAATCGTAAGAAACGAGGAGGAGTGCAGAGAGAATAATCTCACAGTTTACTGTAACACCTCATTAGACATTACTGTCACCTTTTTTTTCTCTGATTTTATGGATCTCAGCCCAGGCAATATTTCAATATCACTAGCAGGAAGCCACTCCCAAAGAATCAAACAGGGCACACCAACATATGTGTTACTGTACTGAGTTTCAGTGATAAGGTTTTAGTCATGGCAGGGCTGCAGGGGTGGCTTCTGTAAGAAGATGCCAGAAGCTGCCCCCATGTCTGATGGAGCCAATGCTAACTGGCTCCAAGATAGACCCACTGCTGGCCAAGGCCAAGCTGATCAGCGATGGTGGTAGCGCCTCTGTGATGACATAGTTAAGAAGGGGAAAAACTGCTGTGAAACAGCAGCTGGAAGAGAGGAGTGAGAATATGTGAGAGAAACAACTCTGCAGACACCAAGGTCAGAGAAGAAGGAAGGGGGAGAGGTGCTCCAGGCACCAGAGCAGAGATTCCCTTGCAGCCCATGATGAAGACCATGGTGAGGCAGGCTGTCCCCCTGCAGCCCATGGAGGTTAACAGTGGAGCAGATATTCACCTGCAGACCATGGAAAGCCTGTGCTGGAGCAGGTTCCTGACAGGACCTGCCATGGGGGATCCACAGAGGACCAGTCCGTTCCTGAAGGACTCATCCCATGGAAAGAACGTATGCTGGAGCAGTTTCTGAAGACCTGCAGCCTGTAGGAAGGACCCATGTTGGAGAAGTTCATGAAGGACTGTGTCTCATGGGAGGGACTTCACATTGGAGCAGGGAAACAATGTAAGGAGGAAGGAGCAGCAAAGACAAAGCTTTATGAGCTGACTGTAATCCCCATTCCCCATCCCCCTGAGCTGTGTGTGGGGAGGAGGTAGGAGAGTTTGGAGTGAAGTTGAGCCTGGGAAGAAGGGAGGGGTGGGGGGAAGGTGTTTCTAGTTTTGTTCTTATTTCTTATTATCATACTCTGTTTGACTGGCAATAAATTAATTTCCCCAAGTCGAATCTGTTTTGTCCATAATGGTAATAAGTAATCTCCCTGTCCTTATCACAATCTACCAGCTTTTTGTTGTATTTTTTCCCCTTGTCCTGTTGATGAAGAGGGAGTGATAGATCTGCTTGGTGTGCACCTGGCAGCCAGCCAATTTCAACCCACTGTAGATACTTAGTCATATAATATCAAACTTCAAGAGCCAAAGAGACTAAATCCCTGATTTTAAGACTGTGAAAGACCTTGTATTATCTTGATACCAAAAAAATGGGGGAAAAAAAATCTATCTTTGGAGATCAACTTTGATTAATACCACAATCCACTTCGATCTACCCTTATGATCTAAAGTTTTCAACATTTTCCTCTCTGAAAGGTTTTGTCTGTTAGACAATTACAAAAAAAGGCTGCAGTGTCACACCTGTTGTAATCTCATATCAAGCTAAGTGAAGTAGCTCATCTCTCAAGAAACAAGAAATTGTTGTCCAGAATTGTTAAGATTAGCTGTTAGATAATAGTGTAGAGTGTTTGCAATAGCATGGATTTTCTCCTTATGTTGATAAACAAACTGTGAAATAGTAAATTTAACTACAAAGTATCTCTTGTCAAGAACATGCTTTTTATTGTAAGCAAAAATCTGTTGGCCTACTTTTCCACTGCTATTGAAAAAAAAATTCTGAATTGTATAGCTGCATTGAAGTTCAACACCTGAGTCAAAACATGCCTGACAAACACTGACTTGAAATATTATGATCATTTTCCTGTTTACTTTTGCCTGTAAATCAGATTGAATTCTCTTAAACTTGAAGCTGTTCCCCTACTCACCATGTAAATATTTGGAATTTTTTATAATGCACAAGTGAGTTTTAGTATTTCTTGTGCTTGTGTTCTTGGTCTAGAATATTGAAAAAGACTTAGTGTTGGAGCAGGCAGTTAGCTCTGCTTTTGTTACCCAGAAGGAATTACTTTACACAGGGGTAGTTCCCTGCAGGTTAATCTTGGTCAGAACTTTGCTAATTTTCTCTACATGTGTAATGGAAACTGAACAGTACCTGGCCTATTCTCTGAGAACCCATTTAATTAAAAAAAAAAAACAAACAAAACAGGATGCAAGTTTAAGCTGCTTACTTTAACAAAGAGTGTTTCCAATAGTACAGTGACCTTCATGTGGATCATTGTTTTCTTTAAATGATTCCAGCAAGTAATTTTAAGAATGAATGCCGTCACCAATGTCTTCATGTGAAAGAAGTTGGTAAGGTTCTTTTTTGTTTCTAAGAGTGCTGCTTCAATTTCAAGGTACACATCCTACTCTTTTATCTCAGTTAAAGGCCTAATTCACAATTAATAAGACCAGGAACAGATTGCTTTTTAAGTTAAACCTCACTAGAAATTAGTATGTGTGTTTTAAATGTTCTCTTGATTTAAGTCGTTTAATCATTCTGTTCTTGTGCAACACTGACTTCACCATTTGTGACAAAAAGTGTATTTAAAAAAAAAAATAATTTAGAGTATCTCCAGAAAAAAACTAAGAGTCATAGAGCTTTACATTACCAAGGGACTCCAGCTTCAGTTATTTGTTTTATCCCATGCTCAGATGTTTGTTTATTTTGGTTGTTTAACCAACAAATTAAATACAATTATGAGTAATTTTCAAAGTTAATGAAACCTGTCTTTTAGCTATTACACGGCTGTCAGAATACACATGAGGATGAGAAAATATTAATCCCTAAGCTAATGTTGCTGGTGTACAAATAAAAAAAAAATGATTGCAGGGCGTCTTTACTGGGTCTCGTTTTAGCAAAAAACCAAAGAGATGTAGTGGTCAGATGGCAAGGCTATTTTGTGAGGAGTTAGTGATCCACATAATGGCTAATCCAGGTGCACGTCTTGGTATCGTGGATACATTGTGACAACTATTTAATATCGGCGTATCTAATCATTAGCATAATTAATCAATGTATAGTCACTGCACATATAGTCAGTGTGTATTTATTCCTAAATACATATACAGTGTATTGTCTTGCCCACTTGAATTATTATAAGTAGCTGTTTAGCAACTGTAGCTTTATTAATGAGATAAAAATATCAGAGTGTATTGTACAAGGGACTCCTCAAAGCTGAGTCCTCATTCCAGGCTTGTTTGCTGTCAGCGACACATAAGTATAGGCTGTGACTCTATAAGAATACCAGTGAACATGGAGGTGGTGAACCTTGCCATTGACAGGAGAATAGCTATCATCCTTGTTTGCAAAGGTACTGAAATTGCTGTACACGGTCAAGAGAAAAAAGAAAAAATCACGATAACTAACTTTTTTTTCAGTACCTTAGAGAAGACAATATGTAGAAAGTGAAATAAAAAAATTGTGCAGATGATTCTCATATTAAAATGTAAAAAGTTAGAGATTTAGTTGAGTATTGAAGCAGAAAATATGAGGGCAGATATTCTATATGTTAACTGTTCAGACTACTTGTGATTGAATACCAATAAGACACGTTAATTGTGAAATCTCCTAACAGTAATTAGCCTGCTGAATAATTTCTTAATGAAACAGTGAAAAATGCTGCACTGCTTGCAAAATTTGAAAGGTCTGGTTTGAAAATCAGACAAAAGACTGAACAATGATGTAGTTGATATTTCAAGATTTTAGGCAATACTTTCTATAGATTTTGTTTAACTATGACTTACATAACAAGAACAAGGAAACTGTTATGGAACAAAATACTTGGAGTTCACAACTACATTAGCAAGTTCTATCTGCTTTCAAAAATTGAATTTAGGTATGTTTCTCCTAAAATCAGAAGGAATAAAACTGTGTGGTATTGACTATTGCACCACAAGAAATTATTAATTGTTTTTAAGTCATGATGCATTGACAACATTTCACATACTTGAGATTAATAAAGCATTTAATTTATTTTTGTAGGTTCAGATAATGAATATAACACATTTATTGCCAGAAATATTGTTATCAACATCATAGACATGTTCCTCTGCTTTTACGAAGATATTTTGTTTCATTGAAGAAAAAACCCAAAATATTTTTTTTTCACTTTCTACATTCTAGGGGGCTTGAGGTGAACATAATGGTTTCCAGACATCTCTATATTGACCCTTCCAGAGGAAATTTAACTTAATCTCTAAAATTGTCATTAATGGGATTATGTTATAAAGAAAATAAAAATGCTGTAGTCCAACAAGGAATTGCCAAATTTGAAGAGTTGTCACAACCTGTGTCACAAAATGTTTATCATATTAAATAAGTGAGGTATCTTTGAGTAGGACAAAAAAAGGTAACTTTCTTTTGGGGGTTTCACTGTTTTTTTGTCTCTTTTTCTAAGATAAAGGCATAATAGAAATATACACATTAACAGAGACTGAAACCTCTCAGAGAACTTGAGAGGCTGAGATGTGAGGTACTAATGACAGCTGGACAACAATCTAAATAGAAGATGGATGAAGTGGGAAAACAGATTTTAAGCTTGTTAAGTTGGAGCACTGAAGACTTAAACCTGTAAACCTATATAAAAAGGAATTTTCTAACCTGATTACTCATTTTAGGGCATATCCAAACTGAAATATTGTGAAGTCTTGGGTTTCACAAAGTGAATATTGCTGACAGTCTGGAAAGCAGGCCTTGTAATGGTGTCTCAACAGTGGAGACGTTAAAAGGCAAGAAGTAATTTGATAATTGAGGTCAAAAACATTCTCAAGTGCTTTTAATTTAACACATAGCTTGTTATTCTGATGATAGTGGTTATAATGTTTTTTTTTCTGTTTTTGTTTTGTTTTGTTTTGTTTTGTTTTAAATGTGATTGTGTATTCTTTCCCAGGTTGAAAATATTATGGTATTCCATATGAAAGAAGAAATATTCTTCCATAACTAAGATATATTCAGAAAACACATATTTTG
This sequence comes from Pygoscelis adeliae, assembly GCF_000699105.1. NCBI lineage: Eukaryota > Metazoa > Chordata > Aves > Sphenisciformes > Spheniscidae > Pygoscelis > Pygoscelis adeliae. The sequence continues at coordinate 5,515,114 of NW_008825308.1, read as the reverse complement.
GTTATAAATCATATGTATGCTACATTCAAAATTGAAACTGTTTAAAATGTTTAAAAGAAAAAATAATAATTGTGAACATGTTTTCTTTGATATGATATTTAGATAATTAAAATTACATTTTTAGTGACTTTTGCCTTGAACTATATAAAAGATGATATGTCAGCAAAAAAATGTCAAGGGATGCTCACAGTAATCAGAGCTAGATGCATACTGACTCTTCAGTTATATATTTTTATATATTTATTATGTATCATATACAACATACATATCATAAAAAAATGTGTTCAGAACAGCACTATTGATTTTACTCAAACTACTAAAAGCATTCATCTTTGGGCAAATATTGAAGGTTCATCAAGAAAAAAAATCTGCTTCCAAAAAAAAGACAAGCATCTAGAAGTTTGGAACTGAAATTAGAGCTGGTTTTGTTATTAATCACTGCTGATGTGAAAGAAAATATGATCTATTAAGTAAACTAGAAAGAACAGGGTGACTTTAATAGAAAGGAGGTGGGCAGAAAGCATGATAACATAACTCAAAAATGCCAAGATTATTGAAAAAAATTAAAGAAAGAATGATTTTCATGTCCACTATAAAAAGATAAAAAATATTTAAACAAAGAACTCCCAGTTAATGGTTTGGGCTCTTTAAAAGTAAGGATATCAAAGTGTAAAATGAATTAAATAAGAAGGTTACACCATTTTATAGCTAGAGATCCTTAAAATTAGTTTTGATTAATATTTGAGATGCAAGAAAGAACTAGATATTTGCTTTCAGACCTATTTTCTGTGCTTCTAACACAGAAATTGCTCGTATCCTTAATAAACATTTTTTGGCAAAGAATACTGTAATTATTTTAAAGCAGGTTTTAAGGACAAAGGACTCCACTGAAGACAAAGGACTCCATCTAATACAAATAATAACCCATTTACTCTTCACAGCAGCCGTCCTGTAACAAATTCAGACAAGTTCAGACTGGTACCACAAATAATAGTGCAATTCTAGTAAAATTGGAAATGTGTGAAATATATACACAATGTTTTGGAGAAGCATGTAGGCAAGAAAAAGTTTAATGAGCAGGTTGAGGCATTAACTGGATTCGCTTTGCCTGAGTATATTTATGCCCATAAATGCTTCAAAGAAAAGAAGTGTAATACCATATCAAGACTAAGGAACTGAAAGACAATTTCCTCTTCAAAGAAGCTGTGGAGCATTACATTCATATACAGAGACAATGATGGCATTGGGGAAGAGGAAAATTAAATTACATGAAGTGAGAATGATAAATAAAATTAAACAATTCCATAGCTGTTCTTCAAATAAACAGTAAGTCTTATCATAATGGATTTTATCAAAGGAAAGCCAGCTGGGATAGCAAGGTCTAGTATGCTTACTCCAACTGGTCTTTATGTGACAGAGAAAGGACCTGTAAATACTCTGAACGGAAGGGATTCCCAAGGTTATAACTTGTCTAATGATTAATCTGGGAGTCAGGAGATCTGTATCCTATTTGCCCTTCTCCTTACAAAAAGCAAATGTAATTACATGGGCTCACAGCTGATTGCTTGTGGATTTGATGTAAGGTGACACTGCCACGAAGGGTTTGGAGCATTTTGGAACATGGAGTTGTCACAGAACTGCTGCTATGCAGGCACCTGTCTTCTTTCACAGTGAGACAGATTAACCCATGGTGGATATGGATACTGGGGTTTATTTAAGAACCACTGAGATTAGAGCTTTTACCCTACTCGATTATTTCACATACTTGTTCACTCAGCTACCATGCTTGCCAAAAGGGAGTCCATAATCATCAAGAGGTGCTTTAGAAGAGCTGGGTGCCACTGAATGGGATCTAAATTATTCAGCCCTTGAGTAAGAAGTTGTGTAACATATTTTTCAAAAGACAGCTCAAATCAATGAAAAAGACAGAATGGGATGAATTTTAAATCCTGACTTGATGGCAGGGTTCAGCTCCAGAATGTAAGTATCTAAGTACAGGAACCTACAAGTGGATGTTTAATGAGAGCAAGTTGTTCAAATTCACCTTCATAACTTCAGTTTAGTCAGTGGAAATCTAGAGTTCTATGCAGTTATTTAAACACAGGCAGATGCCCTAGAGTACCTGAGACAAGCGCACCAGGCTATGAGAATGACACAGAATTTATGAGACATCCATTGCCACCTTTGCTACTGCTCAAGGCCAGAAGGGATATCCTGTAGAAACCGAAATTACATTAGACATCTGTCTTTATGCAAATAAATACCACTCTAAGAGTAAAATTCAGTTGTCTCCATTTAAATATCTGATGTCATTTGAGATGCCTTGGGCTATCGAAAACATGGTACTGGAAACCAAAATATTTCTGGAATGACAGCTGGAGTTTTTACTTACTTGGAAGTGGTATGCTTACTTTTATTCATAGCTGAGTACACAGGAGCTTTGCCCAAAATGTGTGAGGCACAGGTTCAAGACTCTTTCATCTCTGAACAGATTCAAACATGCATCTTTCACTATTTTGTAAATTATTTTAGGTAATATCATAGCCCACTTATGTTGAATCTGTGCAAAATAATTTAAGATCTATTTGGCCCATAAATGACCGTAAAAAAGAAACGTTATGTCAGCTTAGCAATTAAATTGCTTATAAAGGCTTAATTTTTTTTTTAAATGTGGTTTCACATTCTATGAGGTTATTTTGTATTTGTTTAAGGCCAAATAATCTTAACAGTGTAGCCTGTGTAACTATTTGCAAAATAAGATCCTACTGAATAAAATATGATTAGAATCCAACTCAAAGACTTCTATTCCAGCTTTCACTGAATAATATCATCCTTACTGGCAATAACAGAAATCAGGGAATGGGAAAAAAGACCAACTTATGCAACTGCATAAATTTTCAAATTTATTACCAATTTCAGCTTATTTTTATGTAATCGTAATATGAACACACTTGAAGAGAAGACTATCATTGCTAGTATTGTTGAAAATATACCATTCTCTCTTTGTCCCATATCAAATCAGAAAATAATTAGATTAACACAATTAGAGGATAAAAAATTGTCCATCTGAGTATTAAAGTATAATTTATGAGAATTTTGTGAGACTGCAGAAAAATGGCAGTTGTATTATTTCATGGTTATAGGCTGAAGTTTTCTGTGTCTGTAAGAATAACACATTTTCAGAGATTACAACATAAATGACACTGTGTAGCTAAACTATTTAGCTCCAACTCATTGACAACATCAGTTATCATTACCTAAGGATAAGACTTAAATGTTTTCGTAAATAGGAATTATGGTGAGATTTTGGTGGAAATTTCCATGACGTCCACATTAATAGCTCTGAATGAATTAGAAATGATCACTATTAACACCGTGAATATCAAATGTGTTGATAATGATGGGACACTTAAAATGAAATAGAGACATAAAATAAATTCTGACATTATGAATTCATGTGGTGCTAATCCTAATGGCAATGATCGTAGTTAATTAATTTAGTATTTTCACAGGTGGAATATGCCCAGTTCTGATGGAGATGCAACATAAGTATCAATAACATCCTTAGTGTCAATGTCTCACTTTGTTTACATCAAACAAAGAACGCTAAGTATTTTGAAAATTGATTATTGCAATAAATCAACTGGTTTCTCAGTAAATAACCTATAATGATGTTTGCTTTTAAACACAAAACCAAATGAAACGAAATGAAACGAAACAAAACAAAAAAAAGGAACCGCCATTTGCCCTCGCATGAAGTTATTGTTTCCTGGCCTCTGCTAGCTAAGGGATCACACTCCTGCTGTTCACAACGTGGAACAGTATAGTGAATTTTTGTGGGAGAAATTACTGAAAAAATTAACATGATCTGTTGGTTTGAATGTCAAAAAAAAGCTGCATACAGAAGGAATACATCAAGTACTGAGTGGTAATTAGCCCAAAAGTATTAACACCTTAATCTATTAGTGACAGGAAAAACTAGTTTACACTGGGGAGAAAAAAAATAAGGTAATCCAATAATCTATGATGGATTTTAAAATAATTCACATAGGTTAAATTTACTTTCATCTCCATCTGAGGATGATAGACATTTCTGGATAAAGTCCTTATATAAACTCAAGATATCATGTGCTCCAGTGTAGCCAGAATGAAAACCAGCTTTATCACATATGAAAGCTACGCTATTTTCTTTGATTTTTTTTTAAATGCAACAAATAGTATCTAGTTGCCTGCAAGAAATTCTTTTTTTCATTCCTAAACTGGTATGAAACAAGTAGGTCAGAAAAATCCACAGGGAATTTTAGTATATCAACATCTATCCAATAAACTATGAAAAACTTTATTAGTTATTCACAACACATAAGAATTTTTTAATTGGAACATCCTGATAGAAGCAGTAATGAGCCAATTAAACAATAGTCCTAATGATCAGAATTTATCAGTGTACATATTGCATGCATACATTTTTTTTTTCATAAATGGTAGAAAAAGTCATGTCTTAGACATTCATTATTGAGTTTAAAATAAAGTATGTTTTAAAAGTCCTTTAATTACTTGTGATTATTAAAAGATTTTAACCTTTTCTTTATATTTCATTCTTTTCTATACCAGCATATCTTCAATGAGCTTCATGGCCACTAGAATATTACCTGTATGTCTACCTTCCATTCATTAACATAACAAAGTTCCTGACCTCCAAAGCGAGAGCATGTATATCTTCACATTTGTTTTAAAATGGAGTTAATATTGATATGTTTTTTCATATTTAATTTTTATACTCACTTGCTACACAGGGTTGTTTCATTGCTAGGGAAAGCTTGCTTGGTTAGGTGTTTTTACTTATGAATTACGGTAGCTGGGATGAGGCTGATTTCATTGTATGTGTTTTCAAAATTTCTTTCAAGTAATTTCTCCCTTAATTTTGGACCCATTTCTTGTCAAGGACTTGCTCTTCAGAGTAAGTGCAACACACTTAAAATACCTTAGAGGGGACTAAGATATAGGAAAAAATGTAGAAAGTAGAGGGGACTAAATTGTAGAAAAAAAGACAAAACCAGAACAGTTGTTCCGGAAAACTGCAATGTTTTCTAGATAATTACTGTGAGTAGCCTTACAAATAACACCAGTTTACCATTTAAACAAATGAGGTAAGCCATTTAGCCCTTGTTAAAAGCAATTAGATATACTGTGCTCATTCTGTTTTGTAGTGGTTATTCCAGTAAAAGAGATTTAACTGGATGTCAATTAAAGGTCAAATGTTGTTCCCAGTGGATTCAGTGTAAGTTTAATCCTTGATTTCAGCGGGACTAGCATTTCATTTTAATGAGTTATATGCTGGTATAGATAATATAAACCTAATAAAATATTGCAACAAGGTAAACCTAGCCTGCTTTTAAAATGCAGATCTGCAAATCTTTATCCAGATGGTCTCATCTGAAGTTACCTCAACGTTATGGAAAGGTTTTGAAGGTAGTTTTGTATCTATGTATTTGCTTTTGAATTTTTTAATAATATTTGAGTTCAGAACTATTATGATTCAGAATATTCATATCAACCTCTGTCTTTGCATGTTTTTTGCTTTCTTGAGAAAAAGAGGAAGGTTTCTGGAAGAAAAAAAAAAAAAAAAGGAGGGATCAAAACTGATGTAAAATCAAGTGTGTTTTAACTCATATTCCTCCCCCTAGGTTTTATACTGAAAATGATTAAAGAGAAGTTATGATTGTATGTTTCTTTATACAAATGTAAGTCTAAAATCAGCACTGCAGTCATCCTTATGATGCCTGAATTGCTGTTGTTTGTGTGAACACTTGGGGGCATCTTAAGAAGCCAGAAGGATCTATGTACAGTATATTTGCAGGCACTGAGTGATTCCACATTACAAGTATGCTATCATAGTATTACATGACACTCACAGAGCATAGAATTTGGAATCCTTTACAGATGTGCAAACAACTGTGCATCTCAGGCGCACCTGACACAGCCAGCATCTGACCAACTCCACATTGGCTGCTGACCAGCAGAGCACCTTTTCAAAATCAGGGTCCAGAATTTTGACGTCTGTGGCTGCATCTACAGTGCTAAACGCAACCAGCCCATAAAGGGTCTCCTGTCTCCAAGACAAAGTGGTACCCCCAGATTACTCAGGGACAGCCTCTCTATTGCAGACTGATTATGTCCAGAGCATCTAACACACAATTTCAAATCTCTTCTGGGGCCATTGTGATGTCCTTGTGGTATTAAGACATGAGAGTTACTTCCTGTGAGGTGTGCTTTTTTTCTTTTTTCTTTTTTTCTTTTTTCTTTTTCTTTTTTCCCCCCATTGCAAAGTGTGTGAACAGTATCAGAACTACATGGCAATCATCTGTATGACGCCATCAAAACTTAATTTTAGGGCATGTGTTTCTTATACTTGGAATATGGAGGTTATGTAGAGTTGTTTGATTTGCTAAGTCCAATGAAGTGTGTAGTACGTAAGGCACAGGGAGCCAAGCCTGGAATAGTACTGCCTAAATTGCCTTTTAGGAAAGAGTCCATCTTAAGCCCTGAACAATGAATGGGCACTGTGTCAGAGCATGTTACGTTGCACAAAACCATGCCAGTAAATATGTTAAAATAAAATAAAAAAATATTAAAAAAAAAACCTCTATAAATGATCAGTGGAACAGTGCTTGTGCTTATTTCCTGATAATCCTTCATTTAGCAGTATAAATACAGGCTTTTTATTTTCCACTTTCTTAGCTGTCTCTGCTTACATAACAAATGCAATAGTAAATCTGGTTAACTACATAAAATTCTTTTTGAATGACTAGACTTTTCTCATTCCAGTGTCATTGCTTTGAGGATCACATCTTCATCACTTACAATTTGTTTGCAGTATGAATGAACAGGAATGTTCTCCACCGAATGAAGAACCATTGCTAGATATATTATGAAGATTTTCACTTTGCAGATCATTGTGCAAATATAAATTAGCAAATGTAAAGAAAATTAATGATAAAAAAGTCAGAAAATAAAGTCACTACAACTTTGGCCCAAGATCAGTTCACAGAGAATGGAGAAGTAGTAGAGCTAACAGTGAAAAGAATCACTGGTGGCAGGCAAATTCTACCTTTTATACATGGATCATGTGCTTAAGATTAATAGTTTCTATTTGAATAGAAGAGAACAATAGATCAATATATCAATAAGGATAATCTGTTCATCTTATACATAGTGTGATTGGCAAGACAGTTACACTTTTTATGTGGGTTTGATAATTTCTATTGGACATGAATTTTGGGCATGTTGTAAAAGATTTGTTTTAAACAACTGAACTCTTCTGAAGTGCTATAGTATTCAGTAACGAAAAAAAAAAAATATCCAGAGCAGTACTACATATTTATCTGTTGTATTTATTTATTTAGTCTTGGTTCTGTTGGCAGCATATGCCCATACTGGAAAAAAAAAAAAAAAAATTACTACAAATATGATGACACTGGAGCTCAGCTAAAAGGTTAATTCCTCTGCCTTACAGTACTTAGGGCCAAATTCTGACCGGCATATGGAAGCAGGTCTAATGATAACACCTCCAAAATAGCAGCACAGATGTGTTACCAAAACATCATCTGTATGCTCGGTAAACATAGTATTTTCACACATTAAATGTACACACAATCTGGAGACAGATGACATGGCTGGATGAAGGAGCAGACACATAAGTGTGAGGTCAGAAGTAACCCTAGGCCAGTTATCTGTGCAGTCCTACATGGTATATTTCAACTATTTTGGTTGTTAGACTGATGTATAAAATGGGTTGTTAGTATTTTTTATTTCTTAACAATAAAAGTCCCTAACATGATGATACAGACATGACTGTATTTTCCAGAAATGGTAATTTTCACACTGGATGGTCTAAAGCTCCAGTGAAGGGAGGAATGGGCCATTATTGTGTCTGCACATGGCTTAAACAGAAAGACAAAAAAACCCAACCAAGCAAGCAAAAAAACTTTTAAAATTTAATTTTCCTCATGCACACACATGCACACAGGAAGACTACAATTATGGAACAGAGTGGTGGCAACATTTGCAATATTAACATTAGAGTGTGTGAAAAAATAACCTGTTTAGTGTACTGTTAGCATGACATTCAGCTAAAAACATAAATTTCTGCACTGCCTAGCAGGGAGCCTAAATAAAAACCAAGGTAGGAAAACTAATGTTCCATGAAAAAAGATATATATAGAGAAAGAAAATGTATAACTAAGTGCTACACTACTTTTTGTTTCTCTCTGAGTTTCAGAGAAGTGTCTGGCAAATCTTTTCATCATGATCTTTCTGATAATCCCAAATACAACTTTTCTGAAGAATTGACAAATACACTCTAGATACCTTATCTTCTTTCTAGAAGAGAAAAGAACCATACATATAAGTCATGTTTACCTTCTCTCTCTTCTCAGAGGAGATTTATTCTTTGTGGAGAATTTAGTTAGTTAGTTAGGTAGTTAGTTGTTTTTTTGTTGGTTTTTTTTTTTAGTAACTACTGTCTGGAGCTTACAGCTACATAATAATGGTTTTCATTTACTCTTTATTAGTTGCAGAGTATATTTGCACAGTATTTATGCACTTTCTTGAATATGTAGGAATTCAAGAACTGCACTGCCTCATGACTTGGCTGCCAACTAAGTTTGAAGCTTACAGCTCCCAAAATGTCTCTCTTCACTACTGAAAGGTGTTTTGATGAATGTCTTTCTAAGACAGAAGAAGTTGGAAGGAATTTCATAGAAGCATATTTTAATATTGTGACAGATGTCAAGACTTACAGTAAAAATTTTCTGCATCTTCTAATGTATCTATTTGTTTTTGTCATGATTGTGTCTCTATCTGCAACAGAAGTTGTAGAAATAAGGTAATTTTCTGCTTAAAAAGTGAAGTTTGTTTAAGCTTTTCTTCTATACGACCTGCTTGAGCCAAAATATATATCTTTATTATCTGTGGTAAACAATTAATTGCACTAGCTGGTACTTAAAGTAGGATATTTAGATGAAGAACAACTAATAATAAAGAGTACATTTCAGAAAGAATTCAAAGGAGCTCAGTTTCTTATAGGAAACAATGAAAACTACATAAAGTACAGATTTTCAGGAAGGGCTAGGGTAGGATAAGGCTAGGATAGGGAAGCTTTGCCACCTGTGTGCTGTGAGCTCCACATCATCTGGCAGACTGCTGATGCATACCCTTTACTGTACAACTGTTAGCTGCAGCCACTGCTGCTCCATCAAGCACATAGACAGTATTACAAAATACCCCAATGTCTAATTTTGGTAAAGCACACCATTTGTATGTTTAAGAACTTTACTGGATCAGGACCAGAATCCTGAGTGACTTGTGGGACTAAACAATTGCACATATCACAGAAAAGCTGAGAATGCAAACAAGGACTTTGTGTCTTATACTGTTAGTATTCAAAGCAAAAAGATATTTTCTTTATTTTTGGCAGAGCTGTACTCCTGTCCATTGACAACATTGTTTAAAAACAGTGACTAACAAATTTGTTTCAATTTTAGATAGATGAATTACTGACAATATGCTAATTTAAATTTATGTACTGAAGAATGTAATTCAGAGCAATGTAGGCAATCCATTATTGAGCTTCAAAAGCACACCAATAGCTAACAATTCTGTTTTGGTTTTGTGTTGATTTTAGTTTTGTTTTTGTTTAATTGGCTGGCGTGTCTCCAATCCAGATAGCTCTTTTATAGTTCTAATAGCTTGCATTAAATTAGCTTTAATCATTCAGTTAATGTCATTAATCATCTTACAGTTCTAATTTAATCAGAACAAATTAACCATCACACTTTTGTCACAATGAGAGCTATATAATAAGGCCAACCTGCAAATTTTTTAAATTATTTTTTCCCTTGTAAAAATTTCATGTGACCTTAATATTCTTCTGCTTTCTTTCTTCATTAGTTACACCTTTGGTGCACTGTACTGGGATTTGATTTTTCCAAACATAAAACTAAGTAAATGTAATCAACATCATCAGCTTTTATATTCAGAACAGGATCAGTTGGAAATTGTTTGGCTAAAGCAGTGTATTCTCCATCAAACTTATTCCAATTGTCTTTTCATTGCCTATATCACGATTAATTTAGTAGCTATATTTTAAAAGTATGTTCTACCTTTATCATCTGAAAGAGACAAAATGGAAGAGGATTGCAGACTGATTAGAAAATAGAGATTATCAGATATTGTACACCTGTTGTGGTTTAACCCAGCAGGCAGCTAAACACCACACAGCTATTCTCTCACTCCCCTCTCCCCAGTGGGATGGGTGAGAGAATAGGGGGGGAAAAAAAAAAAAGAGTAAAATTCATGGGTTGAGATAAAGATAGTTTAATAGGACAGAAAAGGAAGGGATAATAATAATAATAATAATAATAATAATAATAATGAAGATGATAGAAGAATATACAAAATAAGTGATGCACAATGCAATTTCACACCACCCACCGACCACCCAGCTAGTTCCCAAGCAGTGGTCGCTGCCCCCCAGCTAACTTCCCCCGGTTTATATCCTAAGCATGATGTCATATGGTCTGGAATATCCCTCTGGACGGTTTGGGTCAGCTGTCCTGGCTGTGCCCCCTCCCAGTTTCTTGCTGGCAGGGCATGAGAAGCTGAAAAGTCTTTGACTAGTGTAAGCACTACTTAGCAACAACTAAAACATCGGTGTGTTATCAACATTGTTCTCATCCTAAATCCAAAACACAGCACTGTACCAGCTACTGGGAAGAAAATTAACTCTACCCCAGCCAAAACCAGGACACTGACCCTTTTCAGGGTGAGATTTTATCATTCCTGGCACTTAGAGGTTGGTTTCAGCAATTCTGACGTAGCGTAAGGAAACAGATATTATCAGCAAGGGAGTATACACAGAACAGAATGACTTTATATTAATATGTAACAAAAATGTTCTTCTGAAAATAAGTATAAAGAGTATCATAACAAAATAAAACAAAAAACCAAGGAGGAGAGTATCTGGAAACTTGAATCTATCACTTTTATGTATATAATGAATGCTGTTGTTTTAATAACACTTCAGCTATCAAATTTATGATACTTGTAAATGCCAATAAACTGTGCCTCGGTCTGCTTATAAATGTACTTGAAACTGTACATCACACTTTTTAGAGGTTCAGGACAAGCACTATTCACTTTCATAAGAACAGGATCTTGAAGTTCTCAGCCAGATATATTTAGAAGCTTATATTTAGACGGATTTATGTGCTGTAAGACATCCTTTGTTGAAAAGTTTTGGCCTGTTTATTTCTCTCTAACTTGCAAACACACATGAACTTTGGGGGATCTAAAAAATAAAAGACCTGCACCAGGATTTTCATGCATATACTAAAGGAAGTCAAATTTCTAGAGCAAACTATCAACACAAAAAAACAAGACCAAATGACTTTAACTGTGATAAGAGAGGAACAAAGCTTTTTTCCAGAAACTATGTAATCACAGAACAATGGGAATGAGGAGATCCTGAAGAAAAGATGCAGATAAACACCAAAGTCTTTGACCTACTCATTGAATGTACTTTTGTTGATTTTTATAGATGGAGCTCTCAGGAGTAATCACATTGATGGACAGCAAAGCCAGGTGAGAATGGAAGAAAATATCCATTATTAGAGAAGAAAGACAAAGAGCTGGCAGGAAAAAAACTTGATCTTACACAGTACTTTTCCAGGTCAGACTTCTACTGAAGTCTGAAGTTAAAGCATTTAGGTATGAATTTTAATAATGTTCCTATAGTACATATATACAACAGAAATCACAGACATAAGGGAATATAGCCACATGAAAGAGTACTGTAATCACAAACCAAGGAAGTTAGTAAGTTTTTGATCACAGGCTCTTGAGATTTGTGACTGAAAGCTGACTAAAACACCTACAAAGCCCCCAAACTGAACAACTGCACTCTTGCCACTTTTCTTTTGTCTTTAATGATCAGACACAGAGACGACAAATCATAAGTTATTGATGTGGGTGTTATGAAGCTTTATTCCTCACTGCTGATTGTCAGCAAAGTAATATGAAGAACTCCCACTAAGCAGGGATGTAATATGCAGTCGTTTCAACTACAGCCATTTGAAGTAATTTGTAACTTTCAACTATCCAGGCTATTGTAAAACTAAAAGGGAGAGAAGTAGCAGAAGAAACCATCAAGATATTTAAAAAGTGTTGTTCCATTACAATAATTTTTGTTTGTTTGTTTATTTTAGTAAAAGATTAAAAGCTATGGAAAACTAGCAAATATTATAATATAACTGGTAGGCTCATTGTATCAAGAATGCACTTTTTATTGGCATCATTCCTACTTTCAATGCTGTGTCAGGTGATATAATAGGAAGGCACAAACGTTCATAGACAGACACAACTGCATCTTATTTCCTCTTCAAATCAGTTTAATCATGCATTGTTCTCACAGCTCATCTGAATAGTATATTAATGGAAGGGTGAACAGTGAGATCATGTGAATATTACAGATGTCATCATTACAATTCTTTAACTGAACATGAGATAAAGTGTTTTCAATTGAGGGTTAAGCACAATTCATTAGTCTTTTAACTAATTAATATTGTTTTGGTCTTCATTGTTTAATAGCTGACATTGCATAAACTGTTGCTTACATCTAGAGATGTTCATATGATAACAATCAATATAATTGTTCCCGCTATTTCATGGATCCTATTGAGCTGAACTGCTACAAGTGACAACAGTTCACTGGCAGCATCAAAGAAACCTTTGAGAAGCAGTATAGTCTCCTGTTAAGGTGGAATATCAGATACTGCAACTTACACATTTGAAAACCACACACAAACTATTGCAGAATCAAAAGCAAAACACTGTTCCCCTCAATTCTGTCATCACAGCTGTACTCCATTCTCTGTAGACATACCTTTAGTTTTAAAGACAAAAGGTTAATCATAAAGAAGGATAAAATAATAGGCTAGACCATTATCAGTAGGAGAGCTTGGATTTAAGGGTTTATCAGTAGTCATAAGAACTTAGTCTTATCTGAATTTGTCAATGGTAATGAAATGTGTGACTGAGATCAATATAATTTAAGCACCAAGATTCAATTGTTTTTTAGGACCATATTAACCACAGCTGAGAATTGTAAGGCTCTATGTATCACCTCTGAATTTTTAATCAGTTCAATGACTTTGATTTAAGGAGTTGATTTTGCTGTAGCTGATAGTATAATAAAGTAAGAGTCCTTCACTATTGGCTGTTTTCAGCAAGGAAAAAATAACAAAAATGGTGTATGTGAGATGTAATAATTATCAAAGTTAAGATAAAATTTACTTCTAATTCTTCCTTGATCTTAAAAAAATGCAGTGTTCATTTCCTCAGAAAGATAAAAAAGAGAATTAAAAAACAT
>NW_008825308.1:5501250-5501657 GCF_000699105.1 Pygoscelis adeliae | reverse complement strand
TGGATAGAAATTGAAACAGTAGTATGTCAGCTGGAAAATAAGTAGCAGGAGAAAGAAGGGATGTTTTTTTATCAAGAAACTGAAGGAGGTAATAGCAAATGTAACTACAGGCATATAAGATACATTCTACTGCATTAGACAAGAAATGTGTCTGGTAAATCATTCAAATTTAGTTGGCTGAGAAAGCTGGATCATTTTCTGACAAAAAAATTTAAAAACCTGGGTTTTCTTTCTTGATGATACAGGACACAACAGTATCATTCCTATCACAACAGGACTCATTTCTGAAAAAAACTCATAGACACCTGGGCCAAAGAGCATGGCATTGAGTGGGTATATCACATCCCCTATCATGCACCAGCCTCTGGGAAAATTGAACGATACAATGGACTGTTAAAGACTATGCT
>NW_008825308.1:5494482-5500404 GCF_000699105.1 Pygoscelis adeliae | reverse complement strand
TCTACCGACTGAGAAGGCTGGAGGTGCACAAGAAGCTGGGAGGGGGCACAGCCAGGACAGCTGACCCAAACTGGCCAGAGGGACATTCCATACCATGTGACGTCATGCTCAGTACCTAAACTGGGGGAAAGCTGACCAGGGGGAGCCGCTGCTCAAGGACTGGCTGGGCATTGTTTGGCAGGGCATTGTGAATTGCATTGTGCATCACTTGCTTTGTTGTTTACTATTATTATTATTATTATTATCATCATCATCATCATCATATTTTATTTCAATTATTACACTGTTCTTATCTCAATCCACAAGTTTTCTCACTCTTCCAATTCTCTCCCCCATCCCACCCGGGGAGGGGAGAGTGAGTGAACGGCTGTGTGGTGCTCAGTTGCTGGCTGAGGTTAAACCACAACATGTTGTTATTAAATTGCACGTTGCACAAGATTTACAGATAACAAAAAGCAAGCAAACTTATTTCTATGAAAAAGGAGGCTTAAACACTACATTTGCAACAACGCTTCATTTTTTATCTTTGCACAGAAACTGTCTTATGAAAATATATCTAAACATCTTTTTTAATTTAAAAGATGGCATGGAAAGAGGATATGTGTACCAGCCAGCAGAAGTCTTTGCTAAGGTGGGTTTTGCTCTAAAATCTCACATGGAATTTCTTCTAAAGTTCAGTTTTAAAATATCTTCTAAAGTGCTATCATAACTCATATGAAATGAAAAATAAAATTTAGTTGGTTTGTTCCTTTTATAACAAAGTCACAAAGGGCTCCAGCAGCTCCGTTTGATTGAATTTGAATAGTCCAACCAGTCCAATTGTTACATTTGTTACCTTGTAAAAATTCACAACAAGATATATGTAATCAATTTGAAAACATTGTGTGGTGTCCAAACTTGGAGCTTTGCTCAAACCAGGCTATAAGATTTTAGTCAGTTCAGCACACTGTCATGGTCTTATAAGTCATTTCACAGTCTGACTCCATAAGAGATATTGCAATAGAAAATAGCACAAAATGTTCAAAGTGAGCTTCAGATAATTTGTGCTTTATCTTCTCAAGTAATATTCTTGATTTTCTGTGAATACAAAATTTTACAGTCTGCCACATACATAAATGCAAAAGCACTTAATTGCTGGTGGTCCTATTTGTGGCTGTATGTGAAAGGAATTCTTTAAAAGTTACTTCTAGTTTTCATCTTTTGGTAATGTGGCAATAAATAGAGATCTGCGAAGTTAATTTAAATGGAGAGTTAGGAGTCTAAATGCCCCTTGGTTCTGTCTTGTTTCCAGTATTACCTAAGTGTTCAGGAAACTGTTTAGTATCTTGAGGTGTTCTTGCCTAAATACCTATGCTTAGAAGTACTTTGGTCTAAGGATATATTAACTTCTCTCTCACATAATGTCTGTCATACTCTAGAATTTGTGAGAAACCAGTTCTCCTCTGCATGATACATTTAATTTTTTTTCAGACTGCATTTTGGTTGTAGTGATGCCGATCTTTTATACATAGGAGATTAATAGTTAGAATGTTGTCCTGGGATCATGATGACTTTTATAGGTTTTAAAGATGCATCCCACATGTCTCAGGAAAATAAAATATCATTAAAAAAGAATCATTCCAGGTAAATGGATGTACTGATCAAACCCAGCCCCTGAGCAATCAAGAATGCAGGAGTAGCTGAGAGCAGAAATAAATCAGGAAAGAAGAACCTTTCTACTTCAGTGCAGTGACTTTTTTAAGATTTAATACTTTTAAACTAAAAAGGAAGTTTAGTGTGTCATGAAGTTCTGGCTAAGGCACTCACATGCAAAAGGACAGTTCTGGCTTCTCTTTCTGGGTCTGTTTTGCTTATAACGGTCTAATACATAATAAAAGTTCAAAATGCACTTATTGCCATTTCCTTTCCCAGAATGAAACTCAAATCTTTCATGCAAGTGTTTTTTCTGCAATTTTTTTCAGGTCCAAATTAGAATTACTGATTAAATTAGAAGGAATTTCTGAGGCTAATTGCATAAACCAAAGTCTACCTACAGAAGTATCCCACATATTCCACATCATATATTGACCAGTACATGCATGGAAACACTAACACATACGGGCTCTGGAGTAGTAACAGATGTCCTCCCTTCCCCACATGGTTCTCTCATGCTACCACAACCTAATTTGCACCTTCAAAACTCTCCTCCAATTTTTCATGGACACTGAGGTGATGATACACTAACCCTCAGTTTTTTGTTATAAAACCATTACTCTGGCCAGCTTTATGTATTTCTCCTGTCTTAAAGAGACTTCGGGTCTACATTGTTAAATAACAGAGGGCCATAGGGCTAACTCAATTTCTGGATATCTTTTTGTTCTTGCTGCTCAGTCGACAGCTCACTCTCTCATGCTTTTATGGACCATTCTAAGGAACTCTGTCAAGACAAACCAATTAGAAAGGAGGTTTAGTCCAAGCAGTTTTGAAGCAAATCATTCAGCAGTCCCAGCTCTCTGAGCCTTTCCTCATGTGAAAAAATTCTTTACTGAAAGAGTGGTTAAACACTGGAACAGGCTGCCCAGGGAAGTGGTTGAGTCACCTTCCCTGGAAGTATTTAAAAGACGTGTAGATGAGGTGCTTAGAGACATGGTTTAGTGGGCATGGTGGTGTTGGGTTGACTGTTGGACTTGATCTTAGAGGACTTTTCCAAGCTTAATGATTCTATGATTCTATGAAAGATGCTCCTGTCCCTTAACAGTCTTTGTAACCCTGTGGTGGACTCACTCCAGTATGTCCATGCTTGTCTTGTACCGCAGAGCCCAGAACTGGACATGGTACTCCAGATGTGGCCTCACCACATGGCTGAGGAGATGGGAAAAATTACGTCTCTTGACCTGCTGGCAATGATCTTCCTAATGCAGCCCAGGATTTTTGACCACCTTTGCCACAAGTGTGCATTGCTGGCTCATATTCAACTTGCTGTCCACCAGGACACCAGTCCTCAGCAGAGCTGCTTTCCAGCCAGTCAACCCCAAGTATGTACTGGTGCCTGGGGTGATTTCTCCCCAGGAGCAGGATTTTTCATTTCCCTTTATTTAACTTCATGAGACTTCTGTCTGCTCATGTATCCAGCCTGTTGTTCCCTCTGAATGGCAGCACAACCAATGGTTGTATCTATTACTCCTCCTCACAGTGGTATATCTGCAGATTTGCTAAAGATGCACTCGGTCCCATCATCGAGGTCACTGATGTTAAACAGTATTGGATCCAGTACTGAACCCTGGGTTACACTGCATCTCAGAATGAAAAGTTTTTGGGGTGCCTGGAGTATTTTGTCCTACTGCAGAATATCATTAATTTTATATGGACAGAAAAACTTGCAGAAAGCAAGCCTAGTGGTAGACATTTAACAGGTAGGAAGGACTGCCACATCTGTGCAACATATACTCAAAGTAGGGGCTTGCCTCCAATGATTACTGTGGAGTACTCATGACTCCAGATAATCTAACCTACTCTAAGCTTTCTTCAAACTTCATTATTACTCCAGGTGGAGATTGCACTGCTTATTACCAAAATTTTATTCAGGCACAGACTTGCAGTTTCAGTTGCATTCCAAATGGGATGAGTGATGGTGTACTTAAAGGTCTAGTTGCACCAACTGTCTCCTTTCTATGAAGAAAGATACATACTTGTGGTGAAAGGTGTGAGCTTTCAAACCAACATGCAGATCTCCAAGTTGCCAACTTAGATTTGTTTCATTGAATACTTACTATATTTCAGACAACACCAAAGGGACTGATTAAAAGCATTTTTTGTTGTTTGAGCACAGACTGCAGAATTTATGTATGTATATGTGTTCATATATATGTACCTATAAACATGGACATCAGTGTTTTCTTAATTATTATCTGTCTCAATGTTTATGTAAGTATGATTAATCTTTTAAAATGAAATGGTAGAAGCATTTTTCTTCTATGTTCCTACTTTGATAAGATTCAAAAGCTACTGGTGTTTACTCTCTTTAGAAGAAGATAACGTATTATCAGGATCCTTTTTTGTTTGTTTATTCATATTTCACTTATCCATCACACTGTCTTATTTTGACAAGAGTTAATAGGATGTGGTCTTGTCCCTTTTTTCGTGCTGGCATTAGAAGTTGTCCTTGTAGAATATTTTTCTGTCATTGTCTGTAGTTGTTTCATCAGGTTTCTTTTCTCCACCAATCCTCCAGATAAAAAAAAAAAAAAAATTGCAAAAACGTTCCAACCCAAACCCAAACTAAACTGCACACAGAAAAAAAACACCTTCTCTTCCTGTTGCCCTGAATCGTAAGACTTGGAACACTTTTCCTTTTCTCCTGGTTTTGTGTTTTGGCTTTTTTTTTACACTAGTACTCCAGCCAAAATGTCACTGAGTCATATCTTCCCTTTCGTAAGTCTTGATTATTGCTCCATCACATCTTTTCTCCACCTTGCTGCCTCTCCTCTTCAGGTCAATCTTGATTTTGCTTCATTCTATACTGATAAAGCTCTGTTTGGAGCAGTTGAAACTGAGTCCTCACTTACAGAAAAAGATCTGTGATACATGACAGGCTTTTCAAGACAAATTCATATTGCAATTTTAATTTTTTATTATTGTTATTTTTATTTTTTCCCTGGTTTTCTAAAAATAGCAGCAGAGATAAGAAGATACAGATCTGGTTCACCTTGTGTCATTGCAGAGTCAGAAGGAAATATATACCTTTCTGGGAAATGAGAAGGCAGAGAAACAAACAAACCAGCCTTGTGCAGCTAGGGACACTTGACCATCTTCACAGTGGAGCTACCCAGTGTGGGAGAAGATCATGTTCAAGACCATCTAAGGCACCTGAAGGTGCACAAGTCCGTGGGACACGATAAGATCCATCTGTGGGTCCTGAAGGAATGGGCAGATGAAGTTGCTAAGCCACTATCCATCGTATCTGAGAAGTCGAGGCAGTCTGGAGAAGTTGCTGCTGACTGGGAAAGGGGAAACAAAACCGCGATTTTTAAAAAGGGAAAAAAGGAAGACCTGGGGAGCTACAGGTCAGTCAGTCTCACGTCTGTGCCTGGGAAGATCATGGAACAGATCCTCCTGGAAGCTATGCTAAGGCACATGGAGGACAGGGAGGTGATTTGAGACAGCCAGCATGGCTTCACCAAGGGCAAGTCCTGCCTGACTAACCTAGTGGCCTTCTAGGATGGAGTGACTTCATCAGTGGACATGGGAAGGGCTACAGATGTCATCTATCTGGACCTCTGTAAGGCCTTTGACACAGTCCCCCACAGCATCCTTCTCTCTAAACTGGAGAGGTATGGGTTTGATGGGTGGACTGTCCGGTAAAGGGTGAGGAGTTGGTTAGATGGTCACATCCAGAGGGTAGTGGTCAACGGCTCAATGTCCAGATGCAGATTGGTGAGGAGTGGCGTCCCGCAGGGGTCCGTATTGGAACCAGTACTGTTTAATATCTTCATCAATGACATAGACAGCGGGATCGAGTGCACCCTCAGCAAGTTTGCAGATGACACCAAGCTGAGTGGTGCGGTTGACACGCCTGAGGGACGGGATGCCATCCAGAGAGACCTGGACAAGCTTGAGAAGCGGGCCCATGTGAACCTCATGAGGTGCAAGGTCCTGCACCTGGGCACCTGAGTCGGGGCAACCCCCAGCATCAATACAGGCTGGGGGATGAAGGGAGTGAGAGCAGCCCTGCCCAGAAGGACTTGGGGGTACTGGGGGATGAAAAGCTGGACATGAGCTGACAATGTGCGCTCACAGCCCAGAAGGCCAATCATATCCTGGGCTGCATCCAAAGAAGCATGGCCAGCAGGTTGCGGGAGGTGATTCTGCCCCTCTACCCTGCTCTGGTGAGACCCCACCTGGAGTACTGCATCCAGCTCTGGAGCCCTCAGCATAAGAAAGACA
>NW_008825308.1:5473165-5494077 GCF_000699105.1 Pygoscelis adeliae | reverse complement strand
AGGTCAGGTTGGACGGGGCTCTGAGCAATCTGCTCTAGTTGAAGCTGTCCCTGCCCACGGCAGGGGGGTTGGACTAGATGACCTTTAAAGGCCCCTTCCAACCCAAACTATTCTATGATTCTATGATTCTGTGATTCTATCTCAACTGTTCTGAATAATGTGGATTACTAACGTGCTTCAGTAGCTTCTAATATTCTACCCCTGTTTTCAGAATTACCAGTGCAACATGTCAGAGCTTGCTGTATGATAACAACCATATTTCACTGCAACTTTCCACTGTCAAAGCTCTGTCTTGGAGAGTGGGAGGAAGCCAGTACTGGAATCTGAACAAAACAGTCTTAATATGGTTGTGAAAGAAACCATGTATCAAAAGTATATATCCCAAATTTTATTTCCTCTCCCCCCCCATTGTTTCTCATGACAGCCAGTGCAACAGAGCTTAGAGAACTATGAACATCAAAAAGGTACCCATTAAAAACCACGTCAAAATAAATACATCTTGGACAAAGAAGCACATTCCAATGAGAAGGTATTTGTCAAATATGTTTTGACTAGCTCTGGTCAGTACACTCAAAGTAATTCTCATTTCTTCCCCATGATGAAAACAGCATCCTGAGTTGTCATCGTATATTTCAAGACATAAAACCAAGAAAAAATTCAGTAGTACAATGTGTTAGGACACTGCATATTTTTTAGATAATAATTTCTAAAATATTTTGTTTAGAAATACTACTGGGTCTACAGTTATTATTCAAGCCATTAGTATGCAATATGCAAAGTGAATAAGAACAAGGACAGGCCATAAAATTGTTGAAGTTTCTTGAAGAAGAGAAAAAGTCAGAAGTATTTGTTACGTTTTTCATATTTCCTTATATTATTGTCCATTTTATAAAACCAGCACAAATTTATCAATATTCAAACAATGCTCAAAATATTCCATCACTTTTTTTTTTTTCTATTTCAATGATCTGTTTTGCAAAGTAAAATTTAAAATGTAATGTAAAAGTAGAGAACTTTGATTCATCCTTAAATATGAAGACATCATTAGCTCTGTTTTGTCACAGGAGGTATTATTTTATCTTCAGGAATTTGTCTCTTACTCACTGGTCATTGCTATTAATATAGCATTTTGGAATGCTTTTTGAGCCATGAAATAATTACTTCAGATTTTGAAGTGGCACCACTGTAAATCTTAAGTTATTGCTGTAATTGATTTTAAAGTCAATAGTTCTTGGTTTAACTTAGCAGGTTAAGTCTTGTAATGGAGAAAATGTTAGGGAAACCATTAGAATGTGAGGAAAAATAGATCAACATATTAAATACTAAGGCCACCAGCATGCCAAAAAAAGTTTGGTTTGGATCACAGTATTCTGCTTTAAAGCTGGAATGAAAGGAAAGTTGGCTTATAGCATTGGAAGTGCTAAAATTAAACAGTATACTGCTCAAAGTGGCATTCTGCACTAAGTGTCCTAATCCATTTAGTGGGGTATTATTGTATACTCATTATGAGCCAATTGGTTTTTAATTGCCCATTTGCCCAGAGGAAGAGATTTCCTTTTTTTTTTTTTTTTAGAGACAAAGTAGTAAATGGGTTTTTTTTTTTTTTTTTTTTTTTTTTTAAATTGTCATCAGTCATTGAGGTAAAGAGTGGACAAGTAGCTTATGTGCCAAGGCAGGTAAATTTTTACATCTGTGCTGCAAGGTTGCTAATTAATACATTTAATGAGACACAAATTTTTTCAGTTTCTGATCAAGGCTCTTGGGACCAATTATCCAGCTAGAATAAATCAATAGCTTCCATGAAGGAAAAGTCTTTTGCTGTATCTTTTTCACTATAGGTGGAAAGCAATATTATTTCTCATACTTTGGAAGGAAGGTAATGACTGACATGAATATCTGTATGGTAGGGAGTCTTTGTTTATTCTTTTTTTTTCCACTGTCTCTAGGATTCTTGATGCCTGATTCTTGATCAGGGTCTCTTGCTGGATATCACAGTTAATAATAGAATAAATGCTTTCAATCTGCTAAACTACTACCCATCTATGTGAGAGAGATGCAGTGAAAACTGAATTCACGAAGACTGAAGCTGTTTTGGGGTTAAGGAAATAATGGAAATTATGAGCAGACTCAAGGAGTGAGAAGGGAGATAAAAGCTTGAGAATTCAGAAAAGTGGAATAGTTAAGCTTAGGTTTTTTCAGATAGTGATACTTTATTGTACTTAGAGACAGAGGAAAAGGCTGAGTTGCCAAACAGATACAGCAATCCTCTTTAATTCTAAAATAACTCTTTTGGGTTTAGATGCATTTTCACACGGAACTTTGAGTCAGTTCTGTATCTTTTTTAAAAGAAAAATTGCTAGCCAAAATTCTAGTTTTGTCAAATGTCCTTCATGTAGTTTTTTCAGGCAAAGCTTAGTTAACAAATTTTCTGACTATATTTAAATATCTCTTTTTTTTTTTAAATTATAAAATATTAATTGCTAATTATGCTACAAACTTTCAGTTCACACTTGTCCTGGTTTCGGCAGGGATAGAGTTAATTTCCTTCCTAGTAGCTGGTACAGTGCTGTGTTTTGGACTTAGGATGAGAACAATGTTGATAACACACTGATGTTTTAGTTGTTGCTAAGCAGTGCTTACACTAAGTCAAGGACTTTTCAGATTCCCACGCTCTACCGACTGAGAAGGCTGGAGGTGCACAAGAAGCTGGGAGGGGGCACAGCCAGGACAGCTGACCCAAACTGGCCAGAGGGACATTCCATACCATGTGACGTCATGCTCAGTACATAAACTGGGGGAAAGCTGGCCAGGGGAGCCGCTGCTCAGGGACTGGCTGGGCATTGTTTGGCAGGTGGTGAGCAATTGCATTGTGCATCATTTGTTTTTTATATTCTAGTATTATTATTGTTGTTGTTGTTGTTATTATATTTAAAGTATTAAACTGTTCTTATCTCAACCCAAGAGTTTTCTCATTTTTACTCTTCCAATTCTCTTCCCCCCATCCTACCAGGGAAGGGAGAGTGAGCGAGCAGCTGTGCGGTGCTCAGTTGCTGGCTGAGGTTAAACCACAACAACATTTTATTTTGGTTTATATGTGATAGCATAAAGTAATAAACAGAAATTTGAATAAAATATTTTTCATTTAACAAAATAAAAAAACCAGTCTCTAAAAAATCAAGTTTTCCACAAATTTTGAACATGTGAAATGCTTCAAAGACTGAAATTTCTAATATCTATAGGAGTCCACATTTTAAGGACAACTTTCATAACATATTGCAAGATTTCTGTGTTTTTTCAAAGTTTTCTTAAAAGTATTTTATTAACAGAAAAAGGCATAATGTGTTTTTCTGCTCTCACATAGTTATAAAATGTTTTTCATTGACAGAAGAGATGAAAATCGGTCTTGTGGTATTTAGAGACTGAACTAATTATGAAATGCCAAAGATAAAGAAAAAAGGATTCTCTGTAGATTACTTGAACTAACTACAAAATCACTGGCAAACAGTTACCAGGCATGTCTGATAGTGAATTCAAGATTCTGGGCACAACATTAACAAGTTCTAAAAACTATTTTTTATTGACGTGAGTAATTTTTATCATTAAAATATCCCTGATTCCAATAGACATGAACTAGAATTGTTACACTAGTGAATTTTTAATTTAACATGGAAAGATTGAAACGTTTATCATGAATTCATATTTAAAAGTAAAATGGTAGCCAGAGCCAGGTAAATTCACAGACTTTGCCAGATCACTAATGTTAATTATGCATACACTGTTAAAATAGATGTCAGCATTGCACGTGACAAAAAGACAGAAGAACGTACTACTGCATCTTGATCCATTATGAAAGCTATTTTCATATCCCAAAGGTCTTGAAATACCATTTTATTTCAAATAAAAATAATTTTTTTCATCTGATCCATACAGTTTTGAAAGCTATGTTTATTTCATGACAGCCTGGAAATAGACCACGGATTTTATTATGCTTCCAATACAAATTAATGGAAGGTGGGTCTCAGAACCATTATTAACTGCTACAATGATATTTCAAGCATTCATTTTTAAATCTGTACAGAAAGATAATTGTTATTTTTTCTTTGTTATCTTGACAATCATCTTTAAAAATGAGAGCAAACAGAAAATGATGAACAATATTTTAAATATTTCTGGTTTACATTAAACCTGTAAACCCTGAACTCATCCTGAATATTAAGCCTAAATTATTAACCACTTATGCTTAAGTACTACTTTCAATTCTCTTTAGTGCCTAACTTTAAACATTATTTTTTAAGTACATTTTAAATATTTTATTTTATTAAGTAGAATAAACTTTTCAGTGAACATTCCTCCTGCCTCAGGGTATGTTTTCTTCTCTAATTAAAGTAGTAGTTTTGTTATGTGACATTTCTAAGAAATACTTCTGTCCTAACCTCTTAAGATCATCATCACAGACTTTTTGTTCTTTAGGCTGTCTCAACATCATCTTTCTTCCCCTAATTGATCTTTATTCAAATAAAATAACATTTTTCTTAGATTTGTGTTTAAATTGCGGAACCTATTGCTGGAGACTCGGAAAAGGATGCAGAAAATGTCTAGAAATATTCAAGGAAGAATGATCCAACAAGGGCTGTTGAATACAAACATGCAGATGTAAAATCTAGCTCAGGAAGTCCTAATCTGTGGATTAGCGGAGTGAGAAGAAGCTCCTGGAGGATCTTGAAGAAAGGATTACAATATATTTGCTGTGGTTTTCTGTGTTTTCTCTATTCATCTTGTACTGTCAGAATCAGAATACTGGGCTAGGTTAACCTTGTCCTGAGCTTCTGGTATTGGGATTATATGTACTAATTACAGAGGTGGTAAAGATGCTAAAGATATTTACAACATCCTGGAAATAATTTTCACCCTGGGAGAGGATTGAAGGAAAGCTTCAAAGATGTTTAGAGGCTAGATCTCCCTCCCTAAATTGAGAGGTAGAGGGAACTGGACTTGCTTAATCTAGCGAAAACAAATGTAAGGGGTGATCTAAAAGCAGCTTACTACCACTTGAAGGGGAGTTACAGAGATGATGGGGTTAAATATTTTTAAGCCATGACTGACAGATGATATAAAAAGGGACAAGACCCATAAAATGTATCTTTGGAGGTTCTGATTACCAGATAAAACTTCGTGTTGTCTTCAAGCAGAAGGTTGGCGTAGATGACCTCTTTTCCAATGACATCGATACTTTTCCTACATTTGAAAATGAAGATGCTGTAGGCTTAAAAGAAAGTTTTATAAGCATTCTGTGATCTCAGTTTTTCTTGAATACAAATAGATAAACTAATCAGAATAGAATACAATTTCTCTCTCCCTAGTAAATGAAGAATCTTTATTAACAAAATTTTTTATTTATTTATTTATTTATTTATTTATTTACTTTAACCCACATGATTTTGTAGGATCTTACATGCAACTTTTGATTACTTTCCTTTGGCAATACTAAATTTCATAATATAGAAAAAGGCTTGCAACGTTTTGAGGAACAGTGTGGTTAGTGAAGAAGACTAAGAGCAAAAGCCCTGCCAAGGCCAAAAGTTCAGTTAGCATAATATCTTGTCCTGACATAGTAACTATAACTGATACCCAGGAAACAGTAAAAACACAGGTCACCATATAGAGACACATTTCTGGTGCAATCTCCCAGCTTTCACCAACCTGTTTTTTAGGATTAAAAGAAATCAAACCCAAAAATGTTTTTGTTTACACTGTAAGTAAGAACCACCCCACCCCCCAAAACTGAAAAACTCAAATTTTGATGCTGCAGTTCCTGTTCTGGAGAAGTATGCATTGTACCTTTAAAATAGATGTTTAGTCCATATCCCATTCTCTGATACACATCCAAAATAAATGGACTGAGCTTTATTTAAATGTACAGAGATATCTTCTATTAAACTAAGTTCTCCCTTCACCATTAAAATGAGGTTGAAACTTGTTATTTAATTATAATAATATTTTACTGGTTTTGATGCATTATTATATGACTTCCAGTACTCACTTCGGATATTCCCATGTATATATATGCATATATATAAAATATATATATATCTTACAGATTTCCCAGAAGAAATCTACACATAGAGTAATATTTTATGAACTTTTGAAAATGGAACACGTCATGCCACAGAGCAATGTATGATATGTAGGAAACATCTAAGTCAAAATGTTAGTAAAATAAAATCATAAAATCATAGAATGGTTTGGATTGGAAACCTTTCTTTATAGGAAAGTTGTTCCAGCCCTCCAATAATTTTCATGGCCCTCCTCTGGTTCAAACTTTCTTAGGATATCTAAATCCTTGTCCTTGTCTCACTGTGATTTTGCCTCTGGGAACCTTGGGAGATGTACAATAGAGGGAGGTGAGACAACAAGAGGAATACTTTAGTGAGATCAATACTGAATTAAGGGTGAATTTTCCCAGATTACAATATTTTTTGGGGGGTGAGTAATCATTTTACTCTCTACAAGAAGGTTCAAAACTGTAACTTCAGATGCCAAAATGTGGTCCATGTAGAAGGGCAAAAGTTGACCCTTGCTGAGAAACTTTCACAAAGTTTATTAATATTTTGCAGTTAATTCTAATCAGAAGGAAACTGGAAAGAAAGATTTGCTCTGGAAATCAAAGTATAGAGATGTGTGTTAAGCTTTGTTTTACAAATGAAAAAAATACATGTGAAAGAGGTTTTTTTAAAATAGTATTTTCCTTTTTTTTTGTTGACTACAGTAATCTTATCCCTATCTTCTGCGGTGTTTTTTCCTTACACTTTTTTGTTCTGTTTTGTTTGTTTTAATATATTTAATTGCATTTGTTAGTGCTTGGGATTACCAAAAATCTATCTTGACACAACTCAGTTTGAGCATCCAAAAGGTGTAGAAATTTTAAGAAATAGCTTACAGCATAAAACTTTATTTTATTTTTTCAGACTTAATACTATGATGGTATAATCCTTTATTAAACTAGCAGAGGAATATCTTCTAGCAAAAGCTATGAAGTATACAGGAAAGAAGAAAAAATCACTGGGTCAATGTTTCCCATTAATATATTGCTGCTGGGAATTTTGTAATAAGAATTTTGATGGAAAAAGCTGAACTGAAGTAATTCACTTTGATAAATATTTTAATTAAAAGAGATTTCAAGATTAAAAAAAATATTCAGAATGAAACACATTGTTTTTAATTGAAAATGAGGCTTCTTGCAATGCTTTTGAAGTGATTTTGAAGCAAAAATGTAAAAAAAAAGGTTTCTAGATGAAATCTTTTTATTGTCCCAAACTTTATTAGACATATACTTTCATGAAAAAAACAAAATTGCTTTTTGGAACTGGAATTTCTTTTTTCAATTTCTTAAGTCTTGCAGGATATGAAAATCTTTTGTATGCAAGTCCAGTTAAAGATACTTTGCATTTCTATATCACTTCTAAAGCTAGATGTGACCCCACATAAATAAATACATTCTTAGAATATTCTAAGTAAAGTAGTATTTTAGTACTGCTTAAAATTTAAAAATGCTACCTATTACATTGTCATTTCTTGCTTTGCTAAAAGTGCTAAAAGAAATCTATTAAGCTATTAATAGCACTCTCTCTTTGATTAGTCTAATATCTACTAAGCATGTCAAACAAGAAAAAAATAAGAAATTTCTGTTAGAATTCTGCTTCTTCAGGAAAACAGCAAAGACCATTTACAAAAAGCCTGTTCCAGAAAGCAGGAAAGAAACTGCCTCTGCCCAGTCTTAAGAAGGGTATATATATAAACTAGACTTATTTTTCATCCCCCAACTTCAGTCTAGGAGAATCTCTCAATCTGTATTTGCTTTGTGAAGAATCACTTCTGAAACTGAATAGAAGTTCTCTGCATAGGGATGAGTGAGAGTTCTGGGGGTGTTCTGGGAAGCAGGGAGAAAAAATGCTGAATGGAGATTCAACTTCTGTCTTTCACAGTTAAAATTTTGGGCTCAAATCTTGTAAAACCTAAAATTCTGTTGCAGAATCCAAATCTCCTAGTAAACCTACCTGTGTCCCTACAAACAAGCCCGAAAGGACACAGTACAAGTAATGTGTATCAACTAGCCCTGAGGCACACATTTAGCTCACAAAATTATTGCCTGAGGAGTGACTTTGTTTCAACATTCCACTCTTTTGATGCAGTTACTTACCCATAGCTTTCTTTTATATAAATCCATAATCAGCTGAATGAATTCCTCAGAGTATGACAACTTGCCCAAGTTGTCATACTATTTCAGTAGGTCCTTCCATCTGAAGGTCCTATTTCAGAAGGACCTTCCATCTGAAATATCACCAATTATGAATGTTATAGAAAAGAAAATAAAGCAAAATTTTTAATGAATACTGCTTAAGGCCTGTTGAATTAACAGGCAGAAATAGAAAAAATGAAAAAAAAAATTAAAAGGGGAGAAAAACTACTACACTTTAAAGACCCATTAGCTGTTCTTGCTATTTTGTCTAAAAGAAAATAACTAGATAAATGTAAAGGACAAGATTTTAGTACCATATTTTAGTTAGGCGGCTGAGCTTCACAGTGCATTTACATTCTAGTTGTCTCTTTGGAACCTGGGTCTAGATTAAAGGGGTGAAGAGACACTGTGAAAGCTATCCATGTTATGTATTTTAGACAGCTAAACACTTAGGATGAATTCGGAAAAGAGTTTTTCCCCTCCACTGGCTGTAGAAGGAACCTGGATAACTTGCTTAAAATAGTTACCAATTATTTTAGATAGCTGGCATTGGATGAGATGATTTCTATGCCCCATACTGCTGCTGTTTTCTTTTCAGAGTAAAATGGGAAACAAAAATCAGGGGACAAGTAAATATATCTTCTTTACCTTGGTTATAATGCACCAGCTGATGAAATCATACAGAGATTGACAAAGGTAATGTTAACATCAAAACCCACCAGTCCTGAACACTATTAAGCTATGGCTTCCTTAAGAAAAAGAAGATATTTTGTCTGCATAGCTCGGTCAGACACCACTTTTTATGCAGGAGACATTAGAAACGTGAAAGCTCTCCTTTCGTTTTTAGGACTTTCTCCATTAGCCATATTGATTTACGTTTTCTTCTGAAGAATCAATGTCTTGAATGACAGCCAGCCAGACTTCAAGCAGCATTTTCTTGCATTCACTAAATTAGTTTCAATCTCTGCTTCTCACACCATTTTCTACCCACCACACAGTAAACGTTTCTATTACACATACTGCATGTAGCTAGCTGAATGCCTGTTGAAGATATTAGGCAGATATCTGGGGAGATCCCCTACGACTGCTGAATTGATCACTGTGTGTGTCAGGTATCAAGCCCCAAAAAGTAATACTTAAAAAGGCAAATACAAGTGTTGCAACATTAGTTATGCCAATAAAATACCCCCTACATGCTCCATTTAACTGAAACAAGATAGCTTGTGCTCTGTTATAAACCTGTGTATTAGGTGTAGGTGTGGCAAGATTTTGGCAGTGGGGGGGTGGCCTCTGCAAGGAGAGGCCAGGGTCTGTGTCACGTCCCACCTACGAGAAGGGGAGAGTGACTAAGGTCTGCAAATCCCCTCGATGTGGATTATGGTGAGATAACACTCAAGGTCCAAACACGAACTTCAACTTTAATGGAACAAACACTCTGTAAGCATCAACCCTCTGTGTCCCGCTGCCACATATCACATAAGCTAAGTGGCTTTATGAGAGGTTGAGGTAGGCCTTGTGTTACTTAGCAGCATCAAGGGTAAAGAGCGAGAAGGAGGGGGGGAGAGAGAGAGAAAGGAGGGGAGGGGGGAGAGAGATCACCAATCCTGGATCCAGCATCAGACCTGCCAACGGGGGGTGTCGGTGTGGAGAGCACCCCTAGGAGGCTCGTGTGCACCCCTATTTATTGGCCCCAGTCCAAGGTTTCTAGAATCTTCTCTCACCCCAGCTTCAGGAGGGGTTGAGACATTAGTCAGTCAAGGAGAGTGACACTGGGCCCCTCCCCATGGCTGGCTTCTGGAGGTCTCTTTGGGGGCATTGTCTGTGCTTACAGCACAGTCACTTGGGCCTCGTCCCTTACAGGCTGCCCCATACCAGACACAACTGGTTCCAGTCGGCTCCAATGGACACACCACAGGACACAGCTGAGCCCACCAGCCATGATGGTGGTGTTTCAGGGAAAACATATTTAAGAAAAGGTAAAAAACATTGTTCAGCAGTTGTGAGAGAGAAGAGTGAGAAAGAATATGAGAGAAACAACCCTGTGAACACCAAGGTCAGTGAAGAAGGATGGGGAGGAGGTGTTCCAGGTGCCAGAGCAGAGATTCCCCTGGAGCCCGTGGTGAAGACAATGGTGAAGCAGGTTTTCCCTCTGCAGCCCATGGAGGTTAACAGTGGAGCAGATATCCACACTGCAGCCCATGGAGGACCCCATGCCAGAGCAGGTGGGTGTGCCCTGAAGGAAGCTGCAGTGCATGGAGAGCACATGCTCAGCAGGTTTTCTGGCAGGAGCTGCAGCCGTGGGGGACCCATGCTGGAGCAGTGTGTTCCTGATGGTCTGTACCATGTGGAAAGGACCCATGCTGGAGCAGATCTTGAAAGAACTGCAGCCCATGGGAAGGACCCGGTGCTGGAGCAGTGAGCAAGTGTGAGGAGGAAGGAGCATCAGAGAGGAAATATTATGAACTGACTGCAACCCCCATTCCCCATCCCCCTGTGCTGATAGGGGGACCTCTCTGGGCAACCTGTTCTGGGCAACAAGAAAAGATTCTATAGATACATCAGGGATAAAAGGAAGATGAGGGAAAATGTGGGCCGTCTCCGGAATGAAACAGGAAACCTGGTTACCCGGGATACAGAGAAGGCAGAGGTACTTAATGACTTTTTTGCCTTGGTCTTCACCAGTAAGTGCTCGAGCCTCACCGCCCAAGCCACAGAAGGCAAAGCGGGGACTGGGAGAATGAAGAGCCGCCCGCTGTGGGAGAAGATCAGGTTCGAGACCATCTAAGGCACTTGAAGGTGCACAAGTCCATGGGACCTGATATTGATTAACAGTTGCTAATCAAGGCCACATTTTCTTCTGGTTTCTCAGCTGGGGCATTCAAACTTTTGCGAATGGTTGTCATTCCAAGCTGAAGTTTTAGTGAGAGCAGGATAAATTTACACATATAAAATGCATATGCTGTAGCCTGCCTAGAGGTTTTCATAGTCTTTATGGCCACAGTCTGAGTAGAGTTGTCACAAAAGGATGGGACTTGGAAAGGTGGAGTGGACCTGAGCTTCCTGATGGCAACACTATTCCCTTCTGCTCACCCTTGCTGCTGCTAGCAGATCTTATTCCAGATCTTGCTTGGCTGCCTGGGAATTAGATTTCTTTCCCCTAATGCTCATCACTACTCTGAGCCCTCCAGTCATAACAGGATATTGTCCCTACAGCAACCTTTTGAGGTGAAAAGTTACTTCCATACAATCAGATGCAAAAATAGGTGATTATCCAGGACATGTGTCAGGATTCGAACTCTTGAATGCCAGTCCAAAACCCTGTTTTTGAGATAATCCACCCTGCTTTGTGATGTAAAACTAGCTGACACATGGATATGTGGCACAAACAATTAAACCGTCCCTTCTCAACTAGAGGCCTGACAGTCCTTTGGTTTTCCCATCATTACTTGTAGAGAGACAAATGAAAGGAATCCTTCAGTGTCATTCAGCCCTGACCTAATGTCAAAAGGCTGTCTAAGTTGTTACTGGAAGAGATCCAGTTGTAGAAAGAAAAATTCTTGCCCATTCAGCTACAGAAAATTGACTGAAATATGTTTGAACAGATAGATTGTTCAGCCGGCAGCTGGCTCAATAGAGGAAACAGTTATTCCTGGGTAACTGGAAGCAACTATGTGTATGTATGTATAAAAACATATAAAATATATATTGGACAATCTTTCTAGTTGTCACCATTTCTCTCAGTGAGAAGTCTGAAATCCAAAGGTAGTAGGGGGAGAACTCAAACCTAGAAATTCAGTGTCAGCACCCTCCCACCCCACCTCTCCCAATAATCCAGTAATTGGTAAGTAAGCACCCTTTCTTTATCTCGACACATGAGCTTTTCCATCTTATTTTCTCCTCTTGTCCTGTTGAGGAGAGGGAGTGCGAGACCAGCTGGGTGGAGGTCTGGCAGTCAGCCAAGTGCAACCCACCACAACCTGAAACATCAAAATGTCCTAGAAGATATTCCTTCCTGTTAATTATGATTTCCATTTTTGCAATACAAATACATAACTTGGTGGGCAGTCTGTTAAAACTGAAGATTATGAGCTTAGAAGGTATTCTTAGAATAGTGATGCTGCAGAGGATTAAGCAACCTGCATTTTAAGACTTACTTGAACTGGAGCTGATTTCACATCTTCATGTTCAGTAAAGTTTTCTTTCAGGAATTTGTCTAATACTTGTTTGAATCAATCCTAGGTTTTAGCATCCATGGCATCCTCTGGCAATGAATTCGAGACCACAATAGAACATTTTGTATGTGCTGTTTCCTTTTTTCTTTTTTTCTTTTTTTTAATTACAATTGTTACCTTATAGTTTTGTATAATTCTCCCTAGTTCTTACATTGTTTAATAATAATCTCAGTTCTTTTCCAGACTGAGACTTTTTAAAGTGTTTGAAGCAGAAAAGTATGAAATTTTTGTGTTACAATAGAGCAGGGAGGAAGACAATGCAGAAGGAAGATTCAGTGTCATATAGTATTACACTGAAAAAATTCAAAGAAATTCTGGTAACTCTGAGCAAGGATTGATGATCTGCTCTAATTTAGACATCCAGACACTAAAGATCCAGGTCTGAGCTACCCACTATATGATCTTTTCATTGTCAATGGTGAGAAGTAGGTATCTCCAGTTGGGAACTTCTTTCATCCTACAGTAGAAGTCTTTAGAAGTTTGATGAATACTTTCCTGAGAGCTGAAATACACATTTCTATTTTTTACATTAAATAGACCTCAGCTGAGTGGGGACAGCACAGCTGTGATAGTTTTTCAACATTTGGAGGGCATTTATTTTAATATATACTAGACACTGGGTCCTTAAACTAGGTTTCTTTAGCTTCCTTCAAATCCAACAAAAACAGATATTCAGCCAAAAAACACTGAACACATGATGCAAAAAGCAAGCCTTGAGCCTTCTGGCATGGAAGACTGTCTTCAATTTCTTGAAGGGATGGTAGGGATAAAAATGTTCATTGCAATCTCTTCCAGCAGAAACATTTATCCTCTCTGGGGTGATAAATGATAGAATTAGTAATGCCAAGCAGAGTAGTTACTATACTGCAGCCTTTGAGGAAATGCTTTAGGAGTGTTGCATATAAGCAAATTAAAAGTTTCAATCCAGAGAAGATTTTTGGTAGCCGTGGCTCATTATGTTATCTCCAGGAGCTGAGGAAAAAACCCACTAATATACAATACATGGTGCTGCATATTGAGAAATAAATTCTCTTTTCTGCTCAGCTCCTGTTCATTGAAATACTATGTGGGTCAAGGAAATAAAATATCTCTTGAATTCTTTGTTCAATATTTCAGTGCATTGGTGGTGTGGATGTTCTAGCAGTCATCTCTAAGTTCACTAGCTGAGCATAACAGAATTTTAATGCTCTGCAGCCAGCTTTACTTTCCAGACTACTATACACACAACCACTCCTTTACAACACCTAAGATTTTCCAACATCAGAGGTGAGTAAAGTAGTAGTTCAACCTCTAATGTTTCATACAGTACCAGGGAGAAAATCATGATCAGTTCCTAGATATTTACTTTGTTCTTACATAAATTACATACATATTTCTACAGTAAATTTCCATGGAAATCTGCTATTTATGCATTCATAGAAATACATATAATCAGTTCAGTTTAAGTTTGAAGACCAGTGGATTACACACATCAAAATTCTTTAGAACAGCAGTTTTGTTTACATTTCTAAGTAATAACTTTGTGCTGTGAAATATCTGTGTGCTATGATGTTCTTATTTGTATTCATATCCTGATGAACAGATGGAAAAATGATCAGTTCCTTTCAGTGTTGTCACTGCTTCAGTTATCATAATAATTTGATTTACTATTTCTGGCTCAAACTATTAATTCAAAAAGAAAATTATTGTATTTTGTCATGTGAGCTTATACGTTGAGCAACAAAACCACACAACAACACAGTCATGTGATGCACTGTGTTGTATAGTAGTTAATACCGTTTTTCCTCTCTGTATGTAATATCCTCTTTTCAGTATACAATATCTTTGATAGATCAGCTAGGTAGACTTTAACTTTGAGATCCATGAAATCAACCATGGCAGCCTCAACTTCATTTAGAAGTAATCATTACTTGGGCAGATAAGTAGCCTTAGAAATGTATGTGGTGGAAATTAGTGACTTGTGCTCAGCCTTTGCACTCAGTTATATATGGAGACCTAACATGCTCTTAATATTGAGACCTATATAAGATTGTATGATACAAATTGAGCCTGAAAGTCCCCAAAACTAGGAAGACAATCATTTATCCCTCATTTGAGACTTTTGGCTCCTGGTCCAATTCCACTGTCCTTTCTACTTCAGAATTATGAACTTAATTTTTAAGACTGTTAATGGATGAATCCCACATACTATCTAAATGGGGATTTGATTATGATTTCTGAAAAGAACTCTTACCATGCCAAACTAGAAGGTATCAGGAACAGTTGGAATTTATGCTTTAATTTGTTCAGCAGTTTAGAAAAAAAGACAAAAATTTGTCATTGAAATTATTCCCTTTTTTTCAGCTATTCAAAATTACATGAAACTGAAAATAAAGATATCTCTGAGAATTAGCTATTACAAATACCTAATTCTATCTTTATGAAATACCAATGCTTGATGTAAACTTATTTAACAAAATACAGACCAAAAAAGAGATATTTTCAGAAGCCGAACTTTCCTCAAAGAATTTGTTAATGCAATGAGTCTTCGATCCAGCATCTGAAGCATTGAGGTCAAAGTCTAGAAATTTTTTTCAGGGCATTTACAGAGTAACAATATTTACACTGGCAAAATTAGTTGAGAATACTGTGTTGTCCAAAAGGATAAGTATAACAGTTCAAAGGTTTGGTTTTTTAGATGTCATTCAAGATCTTTATAATATTACTAAAGACTATGCCCCAAAAATATTGGAGTTGTTTAGTTTAATCCTTTTGAAGGGTTTAGTTATCTGTTTTGAAAGTTTTCATGTTTAAACTTATTCGTTCAGAAATTTC
The DNA here is from genome assembly GCF_000699105.1 of Pygoscelis adeliae. Lineage (NCBI taxonomy): Eukaryota > Metazoa > Chordata > Aves > Sphenisciformes > Spheniscidae > Pygoscelis > Pygoscelis adeliae. The sequence continues at coordinate 5,478,795 of NW_008825308.1, read as the reverse complement.
ATTTTTAGTAATTGTTCCAGAATACAGTTTCTCATCCTTCTACATATATAAAGAAGGAAGTGGATGTTTCTACAGGGGAAAGATAAATGAGAGACACTTCAAAGAAAATAAATCAGAAAAAATAAACACAGTTCATATTTCAGTGATATTATTAATCTCTAAAAAATAAAAACAAACCTTCCACTCCCTTTACCCTAGGACAATCCCTTGCTGTCTGTCCTAGGTCTACTACTGTTTCTTCCCTTTGTGTGCCCTATCTTTTAATGTTGCTACTGATAGCTTATCAGCTCCCTTCCTCCCTTTTGTGTTGTTGCATGTGGCAGTGGCCCCATAGAGCTGTATCTTGTTAGTCAGAAATCACACAACCTATGTGTAGGTAGAATAATTTTGAGCTTTACAGGGCTGCCAAACCAGAGGAACTTTGTGTTGTGATTTGTTAATTAATTAATTTGTTTGTTTAGATGTGTCCTTTAAACCCTAAAAAATTAGCAATATACACTTTACAAAATATATAAATCCATTAAAGAACAAAGAATTTAAAAAAAATGTGGGGGGGGGGGGGAAGTCTTTTCCCAGAAATAATTTATGTCAATTAAAACTATCCTTTATCATGGGGTATGTTAGTTATTAAAATAATAATAACAGGGTAAATTCCTTAAAGTAAGGGAAAGATTACCAAAAGCTCAGTTCTGTTTCGGGTCAGGGTGCAGAGTTAAAAAAAATCTAGTTAAGTGGAGACTTAGCTGTTCATAAATCCTACAGGGACATGATATTCACTGGAAGGAAGACCTTGAGAGAAAGGCTAAACAGAAAGTAACAGCTTGAAGAACTGGATTACCCAGGACACACTCAAATTGTAGGCACATCTGTTGTAGACAGTCGATTTGTTATGATAATTTATACTCTTAATCTTTTTGTAAATATGCCTAGAGGCAATGGAATGGATACATAGTAACATACTTCAAAATAAATAAATTAATCTGTGCAGGTATGAAAGTAAGAATTCAGTCTCTTTTCAGTTCTTTGGGCAACCAGCCATTAATACTTTCTGTAGCACTTCCAGGTACTGGATTTTTGGATGTACATGAACGAGGGATGAACATTAAGCATGCAATATATAAATTGCTATTCTAGGACAACAACATTCCAATCCATCTACATTTTTTTTTTTGTTCCTAGAATCTCTGTAATATGTAACTACATGTGTATGCACATTTATATATATGTATGTCTCTTCCTTTCCGAAATAATAATAATTTAAAAAAAGTTGATAATGCAACAGAAAATTTTCAAATACTAATTCATTATTATTCTATAATGGGGGAAGTGCTTACCGATGCATATTTTATGATCCTGCACATTAATTCCATTATTCAGAAATGCTGAGGTTATATTCCAGATAAAATGTAACTCTTCCTATTTCACACCCTAAATAAGGACTGATGTGAATTCACCTTGCAAAATGCATTAACATTCTAACTTGGAGGTACTGGTCAAAAGTAAATTACCTGGCAATTATAAGTGAAAGTCCAGAAGGAGCCAGCTTAAAGTGCCTGGAGACTATTTTTTGTTGACCTCATTAGGAATATTTTCAATTAAGGCATAAACATGAAGAAAAAAATGGAAAAGCTTTTTATTTTAAGTTTTCAATTAATAAGTAGTGTTGATAATGTCTTGGTTAGAAACATTGAAAAAGAAGAAACCTTTTTAAATTAAAAAAAAATAATATAGGAAAATATAAAATAGAAATATCAAATATTGTATATATAATTTTCAGTGGTAAAACATAATTAATTCCTAATGTTATGCAGTGGTCATAAATGGGAGTGTAAAATCATAAATCTCTTTCCAAAATTAGCAAGAGGAGGGCTATACATATACAAGCTTATTTTATAGAGTTATGGCATTTTAATTTTTATATATATATATACTGTGAGACACCTGCTTTCCATTTTCACACTATTAGCAGGTATTTCCAGCTGAAGAGTTCCTTGCCCTGTCTTGCTTTGTCTTGTCTTTCCCTTGCCTTGTCTCCTGCTTTGCCTCTTGCTATGCCTCTTGCCTTGTGTTTTGCCCTTTCCCCTGAAGTCCTATTAATTATTTCGTATTTTTCTGGTACTGAATTATCAAAATCACAGAACATAATAGACCAAGTATTGTAGGTCTTCAAATAATTAATGGGAAACTACTCGTCTTTTTGAGCCAAAATAGGTCTGAGGCAGAGATCTTTGGACAACAGTTGACAAATAAGACCCTGTTGAGTTTCTGAACTCAAATAAATGAAAAATGCTTATTTTTGCAATCATCAAAACTAATATAAAATAAGATTAAGACAATTACTGTTGTGATTGTTAGTTGTTGCTTTTTTGTATCATTTGAGGAATAAAATTAATTTGGAGCTAATAGAAAATGTCTAAGCTACAAGGGAAATATGATTGTCCTTATCTCATACTCATCTCACCTGTTACCAACTTCTGACTTATTTGGTTTTCACTTTTAAGAACAGGCTAGGACAAATTATAAAAAACCTGACAAATCCTAAAAGACTCTTTAGAAAGGAAACCTGTGAAAAGCTCAACTGGGGAATCGGTGAATAAAGTCAACAAATAATGCAAAATCAGTGGTGGAGTAGGAGTTAGAGATCACCGTAACCATGAACTAAGTAGATTTTTGGTCCAATTTAACATGGCTATATTACTGTTCGAATGTGAAGTTTGATCGGAGATTTCAATAGAAATTGTATCTTACCTAAATCTAACTTTCCTAGGAAAGACAGACTGCCTTTTCTTTCCACATAAACATCTTTCCAGTGTTATAAACTGTGAATTATAAGCATTCTGTTATAATCTGTAATGTCTGTGATAATATTAACAAAATAACATTATTTGTAATGCAGTTTTGCAAAAATGTCTCAAAAGTATCATGGTTTTCTTTTTTTGACTAGGTTCTTAATATATTCTCAAGGAATTAAGGTATTTCTCTAGATCAGCTGCCCTTGTCCTTATAGGTGATTTTAACTTCCCAGGCATCAACTGGGAATATCATACAGCAGACACAGACACATCCAGGAAATTCCTAAAGCACATGGAAGATAACTTCTTGGTGCAGATACTAAGGGAGCCAACTAGGAAAAGTGCCCTCCTAGATTTGTTGTTTGTAAACAGAGAGGGACTTGTGGGGGAAGTGGTGATTGGTGGCTGTCTTGGTCACAGTAACCACAAAGTAGTTGAGTTTCAAATCATTGGCGATAGGACGATAACTGCCAGCAAAACTTCAATCCTCGATATAGGGAGAGCAGACTTCTGGCTGCTGAAGGAGCTAGTTAGTAAGGTTCCCTGGGAATCTGCTTTTGAAGGTATTGGGCTCCATGAATGCTGGTCACTTTTTAAGAGCCATCTCTTAAGACCACAGGAGCAGGCAATTCCAAAGTGTCGGAAGTCAAGCAAGCGGGGCAGAAAGCCGGCTTGGCTGAGCACGGAATCTTCTAGAATTTAGGCAGAAAAGGAAAGTGTATGGACAGTGGAAGCAATGACAGGCAACACAGGAGGACTACAGAGGTGTTGTTTACCACTGCAGGGAGAAAATTCATGCAACCAAAACTCAATTAGAGTTCAAGCTGACCAGCACTGTGAAGGACAAAAAAAAAGGGGGGCCTTTTTAAATATATTAATGGCAAAAGGAGGATCAGAGATAACATTGGTCCGTTACTTGATGAGGTTGGTCACCTCATAAATAGGGATGTAAACAAAGCAAAGATGTTTAATGCCTTCTTTGCTTCTGTCTTTAACACTGATTGTGGGCCCTAGAATCCCTGGAGGCCTGTGTTGGAAGACCGTGACTGGGGGGATGGTAAACTCCCAGCCGACCCTGAACTTGTTTGAGACTTGCTGCTCCAGCTGGATGCACCTAAGTCTATGGGGCCTGATGGGATTCATCCCAGGGTGCTGAAAGAGCTGGCCAATGTCATTGCAGGGCCTCTCTCCATTATTTTTTCACTGGTCTTGAACCTCTGGAGAGGTCCCAGCCTACTGGAAGTTGGCAAATGTTGTCCCAGTTTTCAAGAAAGCTGAGAAGGAAGACTCTGGTAATTACAGGCCTGTCAGTCTCACTTCAGTACCTGGTAAAATTATGGAAAAGGTTATTCTGAGAGTTATTGAAAAACACTTGAGAGACAATACAGTCAATGGTCATAGCCAGCATGGGTTCACAAGGGGAAAGTCCCACTTAACTAACTTAATTTCCTTTTATGACAAGGTCACCCATCTAGCTGACCAAGGGAAACCGGTAGATGTGGTGGTTTTGGATTTTAGCAAAGCTTTTGATACTGTCTCTCACAGTGTCCTTCTGGACAAAATGCCCAACACACAGCTAGACAAGTCCATAATGTGTTGGGTAAGCAACTGGCTGATGGGTCAGGCTCAAAGTGTTATAGTAAATGCTCCAAATACAGTCAGTGGAGATCTAGAGATCAAATGTTTAAGCATAAATATCTAATGTCATCAGAAATGTACCCCAAGACTTCTGTCTACAACTGTTGGATATGACTGTTACTTCTGTGAGAAAACCATGTTTTTCTGCAATATGGATGTACATCTGATCATTGTCTTCTTTGAATCAAATGTAAAACATTTAATGAAGGCTATTTTCTTAGGATATAGTAGATTTCTATATTGGAGAAATTTTGGTGGGAAAGCAAAATAGCAAAAATGATTTATTAATTTTATTTGTTATTTATTTCCAGGTACACAAAAGGTTTATAAAAATATCTATGGAATCAACCTAATAAGGCATCAACTCATAAAATTGTGATCATGTCAAACAGATTGGTTAAGATCATGCCTTATTTTGATGACATATTTACTAATAAAGAATATGACTGATGGAAGAATCCAATAAACCGTGCTTTCTTTGCAACCGTTACTGTTACTTCATACTTCTAATGCTTTTATAATACTTGGTGTATCCTATTCTCCAAACATGACTTGTCAAATATGTGGTGGCAGAATACCATGGTCAATCCTCAAACAATCTAGAAAGTTCAGGAAGTTATATTCTACATACTAAGCATTTCTTAGAGTGAATATTGTTCTTGTCTGGAAACGCTAGATGCAGTGAATCTGCCTTTACAATGATATAATTTACTATTGTGTATTCTTTCACTCCACTATTTCTTCTTAGACTTATCAAAGCAAATGAAGTATAACATCCACAGCATGATGTCAGAGACATCTCACAGGCTGGAAGGGATTCCAGCTTTCTACATCAATTTCATCAGCATCACAAATCAAGCATGCTTGTGTACTCAAGAAGCTGTGTACTATTTGCCATATGTGCTTTGTGCTGTTTGAGTATCAGGCTTCTTTAGTAATTAAATATACCTTTCAATGCATTTTAAATAGGACCGATAATTAAGAATTATATAAATTCATTGGGGGCCCAAATTAAATGCCTCTATGCAAACACACATAACATGGGGAATAAACAAGAGGAGTTAGAGACGTGCACACAACTGCAGGGCTACGACCTTATTGGCATCACGGAGACATGGTGGGATGGCTCCTATGACTGGAGTGTTGGGATGGAGGGATACAGGCTCTTTAGGAAGGACAGGCAGGGGAGACGAGGAGGGG
>NW_008825308.1:5457546-5471685 GCF_000699105.1 Pygoscelis adeliae | reverse complement strand
TGTGCACTCGCAGCCCAGAAGGCCAATCATATCCTGGGCTGCATCCAAAGAAGTGTGGCCAGCAGGTCGAGGGAGGGGATTCTGTCCCTCTCCTCTGCTCTGGTGAGACCCCACCTGGAGTTCTGCGTCCAGCTCTGGAGCCCTCAGCATAAGAAAGACACGGACCTATTGGAGCGGGTCCAGAGGAGGGCCACAAAAATGGTCAGGGGGATGGAACACCTCTCCTCTCCTCTGAAGAAAGGCTGAGAGAGTTGGGGTTGTTCAGCCTAGAGAAGAGAAGGCTTTGGGGACACCTTATTGCAGCCTATCAGTACTTAAAGGGGGCTTATAAGAAAGATGGCGGCAACCTTTTTAGCAGGGCCTGTTGCAACAGGACAAGGGGGAATGTCTTTAAGCTAAAGGGGCGTAGATTTAGAGTAGAGATAAGGAAGAATTTTTTTATGCTGAGGGTGGTGAAACACTGGCACAGGTTTCCCGGAGAGGTGGTAGATGCCCTACCCCAGGAAACCTTCAAGGTCAGGTTGGACGGGGCTCTGAGCAACCTGCTCTAGTTGAAGCTGTCTCTGCCCACGGCAGGGGGGTTGGACTAGATGACCTTTAGAGGTCCCTTCCAACCCAAACTATTCTATGATTCTAAATAACCTGTTGTTTCTTGGCTACTTCCAATGCAATACAAATATAGTAATCCTTATCAGGCTGTTTTCAAGGGATGACCAAATGATGATGAAGAATAATTCATTCTTGAATAGATCTGACCAATGCCCAAATCCAGGAATGGGTAGGAAAGAAGGTAGACTGCTTCTGAGTCTGGCTGGCTGTAACTTCGTGTCTTATGCTGGGGAACATAAAAAGCAGTTTAGTACATGCAGATAACTTGTACTGATTCTGAAGACAACATGGAATAGAGCAGTTCAGGAAATAGTTCAGTAGGTATTTCTGTCCTTGGAAGGATAGCAGTTAACTTTTTTAGTTGCAGCCAGAGCCTTAAGCTTTCTTGTTAACAGAGGCTGTGTGACCCACCAGAAGTTCTGAAGATATCTCTCTCTCTGAAGTCATAGCATTGTGACATATATTGTAGGCAAGAAGAGGAAAGTCTGTAGCTGAAATACTGGGCTGAAAGTTTCTGAAAAAAATTCTGTTGTAATAATCATTTTTGTTTCTATCTATGTCAATTTCCATAAATAATGCCAAATTTTCTATGTCCACTGCTTATAAAAAAGGAGCAAAGAGTCTTCATATGTATGTTGTAAGAATGCATTTAATTACCCTAATGTGTTAAACAATGTAGGAAAAATTAAAATCTTTGCAAAATGAGATAATCCATATAGTAGACGTAGGAAAGGTGAAGCATAAAATCTTCTATGAACTCTTTTACGTTCTTATCTGAAATACAATAATTTTTTTCCCTATCTTTATTGCTTTTAAGCAGTCCCAAGCTCACACCAGTAAAAATGTTGGAGTATTTTAATCAGTGTATTAGACATTAGTTTCATTATTGATTGCATTTACTTGCCTTTGAACTGTTTGATAGAAAAAGCTCCAAAACAACAACAACAACAACAACAACAACAACAACCACCACAATCCTGAAATAGGTCTCTTGGACATCAAGTCAAAAGTAAGAGATAGGAATAAATTAATTCCTTAAAAACATAGTATATAGCATTTAACAATATGGACATGTATTTGTGTCATTCATTTCCTTTTAATTATAGCACAGTGATGGCTTTGCTACAGTGAAATCGTGCTGCTTAGAAGAGTTAAGAGCAACCTTATCGTTTGGATGACAGGGAGAATCCCAGGTACAGATTGTCAGAACAAATTTAAAGGAGCATTTTTATGTGCAAGACAGTTACCACTGTATTTTACAGAATATTTGAACAAAATGTTCTTGAGATTTTAAGACAACAAACAAAACTCCCAGATCAACCTTTTTATTTCTTAATCATGGAATCACAGAATTGTTGCATTTGGAAGGGACTTCCGGAGGCCATCTTATCCAACCACCTGCTCAAGCAGGGTCATCTAGAGCAGGTTGCCCAGGACCATGTCCAGACGGCTTTTGAATATCATCCAAGGATGGAGACTCTGCAACCTCTCTGGGAAACCTCTTCCTGTGTTCTGTCACCCTTACAGTAGAAGTGTTTCCTGATGGTCTTAAGGTAGACAAATTCCATGACTTACAGTAGATTTTGTTATTTTTGTATTTTATATACTTGAAAATGCCTGCCAAAATTTAGATTATATCCAAATAATCACAGGTGTTTAATATTTATCCCTGGTAGCATAGGTCAGCAATGACCTCTTTAGGAAAGTAAATTTGAAAACAATATTTGAAAAAGTGGTTTGGTTGTTAGGATAGGTAGCAGGCTAACAGTCAGAATTGAAACAGACGATATATGTAGACCAGAGTAGCTGAAAAACTTTCTAGACAGTTTTAACTTGAAATGGGTAGCTCAGGAGAATTCAACATTAAGCTCTGCATGTCTTTATGACTCAGGCATCTTTTTTTGTATTAACTGGGGTTCTCCCTCACATCTTTACTATCAGCATGTTCTTAAGTCTTCATAAGATTAAATGTGATTCCCACTGCTTTGCAGTTTCTAATTACCTAGTCAGGATTAATACTAGATTTTGAAATTTTCTGTAAAGATTTTGTTTCACCTCTGATGAGGGACATAGTACATAGCTTCCTTAGTGCAATGCTGGCTGTAAAGTCTTAGATAAGTTACAAACTTATCTCATTTTTCTGTACACTCTCTCAACAGCTAATATATTTAAACTTTTACCTGAAGTGTATATCTCACTTTTCTATAATGCAGTGTTAGAGTAAGCGTCTACTGTTCAAGTTCACTTTAAAATATCAAAATTATCAAAGGCTTTAGCATTAATATTTTTAGAAATAAGGCTACTTTTGGATATCTTCCTGTTAGGTATCACAATTCAGCCCTCTTTAAAGCTTCCCTGTTTGGTTTTGGTTTGTTTTATTGTTTTTAATTTTGTTTTCTTTCTCCAGAGCACTTCAGATATTGTGATACCCTCTTCTCTTCTACTCTGGGTAATTGTCTTACTCCCTCTGTACCAGACATTGCTGAGATGATAATGATTAGTCTACGCCATAGAGGCCAATGAGACTGTTTGATTCAGTAGTACTCAAAGTGAAATACTGCAGTTAACACTTGTTCTTCATCCCTGCTTCCTAAGGACGGGTTAGCATGTTCAAGGTTGTAATCTCCTCTAATAGAGAACAGTTACCAACTGAGAAAAAATCTTGCTCATTTTAAAAATCAGAAAGCAATTATAAGTATTCCAGTGTTGCACATTTTAAGAAAAGTACCTATCTAAGAAAGCTAAAATTTCAATGTAATGAGACTGTGTAAATTATTGGCCTGAAAAGTGAAGATGAAATAATCCTTTAGATACTTCCTTTTTTTTTTTTTTTTAAATTTATTTCATCTACATATCCCTGGCAGTAGCTCAGAGCTAATGTTACAGCTATTCCAAATTTTCTTCCGTGCATGTGCAAACACTTTAGGAATTGACTTCAGTGATTTCTCAAGAGGAAAATAGCAACAATAATACCCTTGTGTACCAGCTGCTTTCTATCCAGTAAGGAAAATTAACTTCTCTTGGCTGCCAAGGCAGTTTATGAATATAATAAGAGCAAAACAAAGTGACTGAAATGCCACTTTTGAAATAAAAAGTGTCCACACTGCTCAGAGTTAACAGGAGACATCTGAAGTGCATTCAGATATACTAGCAAGTTCCCCATACAGGAAGAGAACCTCTAAATTCAGAATAACATTATTGACTATGTTTTTAAAATTAGTTCACTTTAAACGTCATGTTGCTGCTGTGATTTTACTATTGATATTCCCTTAGTTTCCTAAATTACTTAAGTATTATTGTTGTTCTTTTTATTTCCTAAAGAGTTTTGTATTTATGTGACATTTAGGAAAACTCATGGTAATCAGTGTACTAGGTTGCATGTGAGGCTTCTATTAACAGACAGACTGTGCTGATTAGTCAAATTATTCACCTAGAAGTACTCATAGAAAAGGTGCTAAATTAGCCAGTATCCCAAAATACAACTTAACAAAATCATTCAAGGAGAGGGCACATGATCTGCCAAGTGCCAGAGACAGAACAGGCAGCAGCACAACCAGGAATACAAAGCAGAAATTCTGTCTTCTAGACAACTGACTTCCAAATAAATGTAAGAATTCACCATGCTAAGATGCTTGGTGTCAATGAATCATGCCAGCATAAGTAATAAATGGCAAAAATAAAGAAAGGAGGGGCAAACCCAGTACAGCATGTTGGATCAAAACAGAGACAAACCTTCTTGCAGAAATATTTTTGACTGCTTGAAATATAAAAGAACAATTCCCCAAAGCCTTTAATAGTGTAAATAGAGAAACAGTTAGTTGATTTATACTAAATACACAAAACCTGTTTAGATAAAAATCATAAATTTGGAATACAAAGCATATTGTTTTCCCCCCCAAAATGACTGAAACCTTCCTTTATTTTTATGAAAACAAACAAAACAAAAAAGAAAAAAAACCAACAAAAAACAACAAAGAAATACCACAGCAGTTTAGTATTAAGTAAAAATAGGCACGGTAACATATTATCCTTTGGATTACTTCTAAAAATGCATTTCAATTAAGTACCCAAATCTGAATGTTGACTTAAGATAAAATAGGAGATGCATTAATCTTTACTACTTATCTTCACAAAATAAATGGTGCAACAATTCTTATTAGGACAAACTGAAGAAAGGACAGGTTCTAAGTGCTTCGTGTGTGTATGTGTGTGTTTTCCTAAAAAGAGGGATTATTTAGTTCTACTGGGAAAAAAAAAACTAAGAGTTTTAGCTCTTAAAAATAACTGATTGTATCAAACTTCTTCCAGCTATAAATTAAAGTATAAAATACATCCGCCTTTACTGCAAATACTTCTTTCTAATACCATGCAAAAATTCTTTTAAAACTGTAATTATTTAAAGTATCAAACCACATTTGGTTTAAGTACTCTCATAATACTTTACATATACATACATATATTACTAGTCATTAAAATTTTTGAATAAACAGTACTACAATAATTAATTGCAAAAATAAAATTCTTCATTTCATGTAGAAATTTATAGGACTGACAGTTTTTGTGTTCACCACAAGATGTCATTGTAACTGTGAAGACACATGTTTTTCTGAATTTGAAATATTAGTATTATTAGTGTATTAGCACTTGTATTAAAAAATATTGCCAGATTACATATTTCAGTGTTTTTAATGGCTAAAAAATGTACTGTTTCCAGGATTTACCATGACTTGTTTTTAGATAGATTGTGACTAAATATACTTCCCTCAAACTTGCCTGATTTCAACTGAAAAAAAATATATTTAAGAGATATTTCATTACACAGAGTTAATATACTCCATTAAGATGTAATCTATCAGAATTTAAAGTAGAAAGAGTCTGTAATAGCAATGTTATGAAGATTTTTTAATTTTTGTATTTTAATTCATGTTGTTAGCGAGGTGGGTTCTTTTAAAAATAACTACCTTATTTCTACAACAATTTTTACAAGACGTAATAACAATATAAAAACATTTTGTGTAAAAGCACAGTCTATGTTCAAGATACCAAAATAAATCATACATTCATGTCTATTCACTTATCTATTAATCCTTTGCCTGAAGGCTGTTATGATTCCTCATTCTCTGACTGATCCCAAGTTCATCATCTTGCTTACAGTCTTTGTAGCATGAGAATCCTGCTTCTGTCTGAAACTTAATAATGGTGAGTCCACCATGTTCTTTCAAGTCAAAGGAGTAATCTAAAAATCTTACTGTGAAACTTCATTAACAAGTGAAGTTGCTAATGTTTCACAGGACATGTCAAGTTTCACATGACAAAACCTAAAAAACTCCACACTTCTGTGGAATAAAATGACAATGGTATGAGTTATCAAGTTATGTAAAACATAAAATATAAAAATATGGATTCATAGAATCGTAGAATGGTTTGGGTTTGAAAGAATCTTTAAAGATCATCTAGTCCAATCCTGCATCATGGACAGGGACATCTTTCACCTGATCAGGTTGCCCAAAGCCCCGTCCAACCTGACCTTGAACACCTCCAATGATGGGGCATCCACAACTTCTCTGGACAACCTGTTCCAGTTTATCCTAACTAAAAGAACATTACTTTCATCTGAAAGTTAACAGTCTCTGATTGTTTCCAACTCCCCACTTCTGAGCTAAGATAATACCGGGTGTGCCACTGCTATAGGCTTTGTTAACATTGAAATGATTGTTTTTCCTCACCTTTTCTTTCTTTTTCTTTTTCTTTTCTTTCCTTTTTCTTTTCTTTTCTTTTCTTTTCTTTTTTCTCTTTCCTTCCCTTCCCTTCCCTTTTGCCTTTTCTTCTTTTCTTTTCCCTTTCCTTCCCTTCCCTTCCCTTCCCTTCCCTTCCCTTCCCTTCCCTTTTTTCTTTTTTCTTTTCTTTCTCATCTCATCTCTTCTCTTTTCTTCTCATCTCATCTCGTCTCGTCTCGTCTCTTCTCGTCTCTTCTCGTCTCTTGTCTCTTGTCTCTTTTCTTCCCTTCCCTTCCCTTCCCTTCCCTTCCCTTCCCTTCCCTTCCCTTTTCTTAAATAGTATACAGGTTCAGTCTCTGCAACAACTTGGGAGAGAATTGGGGTGCAGAGGGGAAAATGCTCCCCAAATTTTCTTTCAATATGATCATAGTTAATAAACCTTCTGTCTGTCCTGTCCTAAATTTTACTCCTGTTATTATGCACTTGAGAGTCCCCAGATCTCTGAAATCTGCCTTCAGATGATTCGTTGTTTTTCGTTTCAGCTATTTAGCACTGGCTGAGATTTGATCCTTCTGTATATCCTGGTCATGGACTTTACTCAACTGATTTTTTTTTTTTTTGTTAACTAAGGAAGTTACAAATGCAAATATGTAATTACAACTGTTGTATAGGTTTGAGTACAGAAGTAACCTTTGAAAAAATGCAGCTTTCAAAATGTAAATTAAATAAGAAGCAAAATCTCCACCTAAAAAAAATAAATTAAAAGAATCTATCTCATGACATGTAAACACGTAAGACAGAATTTATGGTCACCTTAGGAATATATGCATTTGCTCCCTCTAATCCTACTAATGTTACATATATCAAAAAAGATTTCTACTACTATCATTGTAGTGATACCATATGTCTTGTATTTATTTGTAAAGTATATTTTTTCATTGTATAGATTAGTCTATTTATTAGCTATATAATATGGACTAGTGAGGTGTGCTTTAAATATACCAATTAACCAGAGGCTTTTGACAGAAGATATTTCATTGTTTTTTTTCTTTTACAAAAATGACTTTTTACATCTTCAACTTTTATACTATAGTTTTCCTCAAACAACAGCTGATGGCATCCAAATAAATGAATTCTCCCTTTTCATAGTAATGGTAATTATTAATATATGGAGGACATACTAGCAACTGTTTTCTTCAAAACCACTTCAATCCTTTTACCAGTACTCTGTGTTTGTGTTTATCAGGTTATTCTCAAAGAATGTATTATATATGGCCTAATTCTCCAAGAAGCATGAGACTTCAGCCTTCTTATCTATTACCCTCCAGGAAATATCATCCTTTGATGTTGTCTGGAGAATGGCTAGGTTTATAAAGTACTTAGTGTTCCACTGCCAAAATATGAAGTGAAAAGGTACTGTCTATCCACAGGCATATTGGGTATCTTAATTCAGTAAGATTTGCAGCCACCTTATGTGAATCAATTAAGAAATGAAAGTATGAGATCTAAGAAAGAGATTTAATTATTTCAAATGATTTCAGAGCAATGGCTGAAGTAAATTTTACTGTTATATACAGATTGCAGGTTTGGGGCTTTTTTAATGTATGAGGGGGAAAAAAATAAATTACTTCAAACTTTCAGGAGACTTATTCTTGCAACTACTGAATGCAAGGCTCAAACTTTCTATTTTTGGTTAAAAAATATATAAATATCCATCACTAATCCAGATCCTGAAAGAGCGTTCTGCCATGAATAATACTAATAATATACTAAGGGATGGTAAATGCTCTGTGAATGTATACAATATCGACACATTTTTTCTCTTGTTGCAAGTATTGCATACAGTTCTTTCTTCACATGATGTATCTTTTCTCTTGTGCACCTTCTAGCACTAGACTCATGAAAATTCTGATCATCAGGAGGCTTCTGCATGCTTTCTCAGTAACTAGCTACTATTTTCATGAAACATCTGTCATGTATGTTAACGTGCACAACACTAAACTGTAGCTTAATAGATGGCATAAAACATTATAAAGTTGTGCAAGAACATTTCTTTCAAATATGGCATATCAGCATTCTTCTGATGTCTGTTCCTTAACCTATTATGATATAGACCTATGCAAAACAATTTGTTGAATGGAAAATTTGTTTTGCATTCATAACTTAATTAAGATAAGTGATGTTGTTTTGAGTAGTATACGTACCTTGTTGCAGTAAATATATCTTAAGTAAAGAATTCAGATACTGGAGGGTCACAAATTTATCCAGTGTGAAATGTCATCTGTTCTTTTAGTGAAAATATAAATCAACGTTACATTTTTACAAAATGTCACCAGCCGTTATATAAAGGTACTGTCATTTCAGTGGCATGAATAACTACCTGAAATCTTGCAGAGTTTTCTGAGATGCCTTTCATAATTTAGTATGATAGACAGATAGTAGAGTCTTTGCTAACATAAAGCTAAAATAAAAAGAAAAAAAAAAAAGAAAAAGAAAAAAAATAAGAAAAATGTTTTAATATTATTTATGTCAGATGACCAGAAATGGCAAAGAAAATTATTAGAGTTATCCAAAGTGGAATCTTGTAAAATCTGAATATCAAACCAACTAATTTTTTCTTATTGTGCTATATGCTGTATCATTAATAAATAATCCAGATAAATGGTAGTTTTGACATGTTTCATGAATCTGGAATTTCATGTGCCATACATACAATTGCATCTGAATATAAATGGAGAAGAATAATTTACATATGAAGAATTTGGGAATAAGCAAATGAAGAGAAAAAGAATCACTCACTCAGTGACAATCTAGGGGATCTGATGAGAATTAATTGTTAACAATAACTGTTTATTGCATGTGATTGAAGAAGCTGTAGCAACTATGATCTACATGGAAATGCTGTGGAATGCAATGGACATTTTCTAAACTTATAGTAAAAAAATAGAAAAGGATGGAAAAAAAGTTATACTTCTTACTTCAAGATAATATACTGCAATAAAGGTTCTGATCTAAATCTCATTATACTTTTCCAAATTATATGTTCCTCCTCTTTGCTTCTCTTGATATCAGAATCCCCAATTTAAACATTATTGATGTGCTTAAATCTATCACTTACCTATTACATTCCTTACCTGTTACATTCCTTCATAACCTTGTGTGTGAAGTCATCTGAGAACTGAAACTGATCTACTCATGAACACCTTGGAACTCTTGGACAAGATTCAGCTTTGGAAGTGCTGAACTAGAATTATTAAATTAGGAGGTCATATCCCTGAAGCGTCGATAATTTCTTGCCGGCATGCTCAGAAAAACAGAGAGTACCACTCTAAATACCAATCACTCATTACATGTATGCTACCACTGCAATGGTAATGAGAGCATTTATGTATCCTGATATATCACTGGTGAATACACAGAAGACTAAAGTTTGTTCTACAGTCATTCTCTAATTCTGAAGCTTGACAGGTGATCAGCTTTTTCATTGGAAAAGGAAGCAGCACTCTTTTTTTTTTTCTTACTCTCCAGTATACAAAATAGTTATTGCAAAATGTAGCACAGTAGGTGATCTGCTTTATAATAGTCTACTGCTTAAGCCTTCTTTTCAGATCTCTTACTTCCCATGTGAGAATTCTAGGTAGAAGTCCATGAAATTATTTCAACTGTCTTCTGGTAGCTCTCTTGTTGGAGTTTTTATGCTTGGAATAAAATACTGAAGTAGTAATACTTTTATAAATTACATTAGAATAAAATGCTAATAGTCCACTGTACAACTGGTAGATGAAGAGACTTATTTTATATCCTACTGTCTTGAATAATGACATCTCTTCAAAAGAATGTTTTCTCACTTATTTAAGCAGGAACAAGTTCAGTTGGATAGCTGGAGAATCCACATATTCTCTAGAAATTTGGGCAATCTGAGGGCCCTCTCCTAGAACACAGGGAATCACAATGGTCTTCTGAAACTGGGATTTAGATACATAAATTCACTTTAATGTCTAGACTACAGCCTGGGCCACCCTTCTTCCCCCAACTCTTAGCTTTGGAGATTCACAAACAAACTTCGCACTTGCTCATTCCATACATTCCATCAGTATTTCACATCAAGAACCTATATGTATATAAGATTCTGTGTGTGCTATGTTTGAATGGAGAACTTCCTAGAGTTAACCTAAATCTTCAGGGAAATTTGTATTTGCCTGCATGACCAAAACTTAGGAGTGCAATAATTTCTATTCCTAACAGGAATGACCAAATGAGGTATCAAAAATTATGCAGTGTGAATATCTGTGAAAACGAAATTTCTAGATGCAGTCAATATTTGTTATGGCTATGACTTTCTCTTTCCTCTGTACTGCACCCTTAATTAGCTTCAGCAGCCAACTGATGTTTTATTTATTTATTCATTTATTTTTTTATTATACTTCCCTTATGTTACATGGAGAACTGAATTCCTTAACTAAGGCCTGAGTCAACAGTCTGCCCATTAGGCACTGTACTACTAAACAATGGCATTGCCCTTAGTACCGTCAAGAATTTAGTCCTAAGTATTCCACCCTAAATAAAAAGAAAGTTTTTGGGATGGACAGCAGTGAATCTTCAGCCCTTTCTCAACACATGAACGCAAAGATGATCCTCTAATCATTTCCACAGCTCTTGCTTCATCACACTGGTTGTAGGTTTATCAAACACGACTGAAACTAAAAGATATCAGTCACAGGGAGTTCCATTCATTACAATAGTTTAGTTAGGACATACGTCATTTAAAGATTGCTAAAATCAGGTGCCTAATCCAAGAAAAGACAAAAAAAGAAACCAAACAGAAATTCTTATCCATAAATATGATGGCTGAATTTGAAAAAAAAAAAAAAAAGTTCTTGCATGTCAGTATATAGCACCACATAAAAATAGCATTGTTCAGCTAAGCTTCTGAAGCAAGTACCAGATATTTGATCTGGTGTCAAAACCTCTGTGGTTTTTTGGCTCAGATTGTTTGTGAGTAGTTCATCCTGAAGAGGTGTGGAAAGGAGAATTCATTTCTCAAGTCATGGCATCAGTTTCTGGATCCTTGCAGTCAGGCACTCTCTTGCCCTCCTTTTTTTCTTCTTCATTTACAAAACAAGGGACCCTAATTATTAGTAGACCTGGGGAGCACAGAAAGCCACAAGAACCTCACACAAAACTGAACCTATATAAAAACAAATGTCAGGACATTCATTTTATTTTTTTTATGAAAGCTTTTGAAGTTAGTGTAAGAGTGTTATGCCTTTGGGAAGTGGAGGACTTCTTTCTGAAAACACCGACATCAGATTCCAGAGGGTAAGCAAAAGACTTCAGCGTAGCCCATTTCTCATGGGCTGTACGGGGCAACTAAGAAACATGGTTTGTGAAAACAAATCCCATATTTATTTACAGGTAAATGTTGTTCAGAGATGCATAATTATTTTATAATGCAGTTTTGTATTTTATCTCATAATTCTGATCACCAAACATAGCAAGTGATAAACGCCTGCGGTATCTCTGTATAAGTAGTTAAGTGAAGAAGTGAGTGAACCTCTAAATTCTATAAATAGGTAATAGTTTTCCTTATAGGTGTATTTAAAACTTTTATATATCTTTTGCTCTGTAACTCCACCTGCATCTGGGCCCCAGCAGGGGCAGGGCAGGTCTCTCTCAGGGGGTTGGGGCGGCCTTGGCTAGTTGGAGCCAGCTGAAGCCAGTTCCCCCTCCCCACACTCATGTGACTGTCACTGCCTGGCGGGCGCTGCCGCTGGCTCGGGGAGCACCACCAACCAGCCAGGGGCAACGGCCTGACAGACCTGGGGTGGAGGCAACAACAGCCATTTGTGTCACAGGACACAGGGCCCCCAGAAGGAGCCAGCAGTACTCGCCCCTTGATGAGCAGTGTGGCCTTTGGCAGATTATTCGCAAGCATCATCTGCCATCAGTCTTGAGAAAAGTAGGGTGTTTAGTTGATGCTTAATTACCCCATGAGGTTTTTTTGTCTGTGAGAGGTAATTCATCAGATAAATATTCTGCCTTCAAGTATTTATGTGCGTTTCTGTTGATTTGATTTCGGCATGTTTTTCTGATGCTGTACTTTGATCTTCAGTATTTATTATATCTGTTTTCCCCTTCTGATACAAAATTGGAAGTTACTCCCCATAATAGAGAGAATAAAAATATAATACTGGAAACTAGATGTTATGCAAACATGCAAACATTTTCAATAAGGATGAGGTGAGATTTTGGGTTTTTTTATATATTCTTCTCTGATATTCAATTTTTTATTTTCATAAGCAGAGTTTACTATCTTTAATTCATTGCCATTCATGGATGGTCTATACATTTTTTTAAATACAGCACTTAATAGATAATCTTATAGTACTCAATCACAAAAGTTTTCATATTGTTTTGTAAGCTTTCTCAGACTCTGGTTGTTATTTTCACATAATCCATCTGTTAATCCCAGCAACATTTCTTTTCCGTATTTCTGCATATATGAAAATCCATTCATTCCTATTTTTGGTCTACTAGCTAAACAATATATGCATTTTATGTAAGATAAGATTCTGCCTTTTAACCTTTAACCCATAAAGTGAGAATGCAATTCTCAAACCCTTCCAGGTTTGAAAGTGTTACTGAGCATTGTATCAACCTCTGTTTCATCTTGGTAGGTAGGAGTCTGAGACCTGGATGAAGAATTTAAAATCTTTATATTGTAAGCGTGAAGAGCTAGGCATCTCAAAATGTGACTCTCAGCACCCAGCATAATGTGATGAGTGAGGTAGTGCATTGTTTGTAGGCTAAAGGTAATATTTTTATATTAGCCAAAGTGATACACTTAGAAAAAATGGAGAAAGCTCAACACAAGTTGTGAACAATTCTTCTGGATTTTTTTAGGTACGTGTCAAGTAGACCGTCTGTGATGTAAAAGGTCATTAGTACCAGTGTCATGTAGGGGATGTTACAGGGAAAAGAAGACAGAGAGAGGTGATAAAAGTAGTTAATTTCCTAAGGGAAGGAGTGACTTGGAAGTGAGCAAAAGGAACAGAGCTGAGGCGCATCAAACCCCATGGTGTAAATTACTTCATTACTCAATAATCTGGCCCTAGATGACATAGCCATTCATTCTCGGGAGCAGAGTCAGAGTCAATTGAGAACTAAAGGTGAAACGTTTGCATTTCACAGTATTGTGAGTCACCTTTTAGCTTGTGGTTTTCCTGTTGTTTCTTGAAGTAAATATCACAGGAGAGAAACTGGTCTATCTACATTGGAATTTAGGCACTTTCTATCCTAAATCTCAAATAACACTATACACTCTTCATTTGGCCCAAATATTTCCTGGATGCACAATTTTTTTGTGCTTATGCATAATCATCATCTCTACATTCAGAATAAGTTAGTTGATAGGTGTCTTTTGAAAACCAAATGAAGATTATGGCATTCTTTGATGACTGAGAAACTGTGGGTTTCCTGCTGCAGGTTAGAGAGAAATATACCTGCTGAGTAGATTTAGCCAACATATCATTTAATCTGGATTTATGCAGGAAGCTAAAATCCCTTTAGAATTTAATTACATCTTTGAATATCAAGGTTTCATATGCATAAAGTGTAGGATGTATCTTACTTACAAAGATGCATTCACCTTTGTTAGAATTAAAACTTAAAAGTGCATGTTGACACGCAATTTTGGTAAAGGAATTTTAAGAATATGTAAATGGAACAGTTACCACTTTAATGCAACTGCTTCCAATGTTCAAAGGGGAAAAAATCTGCTTATTCCAACATGTCTTTTATATCCCTCTTGGTT
>NW_008825308.1:5443626-5457516 GCF_000699105.1 Pygoscelis adeliae | reverse complement strand
GAAAACTACATGCTTTTCTTTATATCTCTTTTCATCTAGATCCAGCTGTATCTCCACTCTGTTTTCTCCCCTACCTTTCACTCCTTTTTCTTAAAAAAAAAAAAAAAAGTCAGCCTTTTTGTTTTGGGATCTGAAAAAGGAGGGTGAACAGCAACAGAGAAGAATTACTGCTGATGTTAATCTTTCTTCTCCGTAGTTTTTTCAACCAAGCCTGAAAGCAATTCTTTTCCCTTTCCAGATGTGGAAAGAACTGCATGAACATTGAGGAGCACACCTCCATTTGGAACCTAAACAATTGACATTTTATATGTATTTTTGGAAACAGGCCAAGAGAGGTAAGATGGCCAAGAGGCATAAGAAAGCATATAGCATGGTGTCTTGCCAAGCGTATGAACCTTTAGAGAAATACTAGGAGACATTCAATTCTGTCTGACATCACTCTTTTTTCAGTGGGCTCTTGGATGGTGGCTCGCTAGGAGACAGTACAGCTGCATCCTTGAGCAGTACTTCTCACAGCTGTGGACAAAGTTAGCAGAGCAACTCTGGGAACACATCCTAACTGCATAGTTCAGAAAAGAAAACTCTTAATTTCCTTTTTGTCCCATTACAAAGATATAGATACAGATTTGGAAAAATCAAAAGGCTTTACCTTGCCTAAATTTCTTTGCAGAAGGAAGACTCTCAAAGCTGGAGCTTTGTCTTTGAATAAAAGTAAAACCAGAAAAAATATTTTTTCCCCTATACTTTCTTTTAATTACATTTGTATTGACTTTATTTTAGTTGGGAACATGTAGCTTGAATCTTTCATTGTCCCTTTGTATGCACCTAGCCTGCTCAGACAAGATAACCGTAAATCCTATCAATATAAAAATGCTTCAAATTTGCTTTGTCTGGTCTAAAGAAAAGTCTATAGGAGACAGAGAGGTGTTAACATGTGGTTCCTCTATTAAATTTACAACCCTGAAGATTTTAATTATTAACATTATTCTCAACTTCTATGTTTCGCAAATGCCTTCTTCCTCGACAATGCTGTCAGGCTTTTTTCTGTTTCAATTCAGCCTATGCAGAAGCGGGTATGGGGAGTGAAGTTCAAGCGGCTAGCAAAGACTGCTTCAAGCAGATAGCAAAGGCTTTCTTATCCCTGATTAGGGATAAATATGAAGTAATTCAAGGAACAAATCAGAGAAACTGATATTCAGCTTTTCAGTTGCACAGAATAAAGCTTTGAGGTCCTTATATTTGTGACTTTCTACTGTAGGACAGTAGATTCTGCATCTATGGTAGCACAGTCGACGCTCCATCACAAATGTTTCTTTTCAGTGTCCATCTTGTATAGAGTATTTTGTGTAGGTAGTTACTCAGCAGTGTACACTTTCAAAGTTGAAGGTAACTTTTGCACAGTGATTAGAATACTTATCTATGAGTACAAGTCTTGGGTAAGAAAGTGCTTATGCATTTTAGCCAGTAGTTTTTTATATCTCATTTTACAGCAGACATGAAAGATATTGTTCCAAAGTGTGTGACTTTTCACTTTGTCCTATGACGTTTTAGCCTGTTTAGGGTCCTCAACGTTGTCTGCTTTTATTGTACAGTGTTCATACCCTTACCCGTATTGCTTTTTTCGACAGTATTTTAAAACTTTCACTAAGTGCTGAATTTCTAGTTGTCAGGTCTAGAAGGTTGCTTTTCTTTATGATCATTATAATTTCCTTTGTACTTTGTTCTGTTTGCCTGTCAGATCACAACTGCTTCTAGAAGAGGAAAAGACATGTTGTAATGAACTTGCTGTGGTGAAGAATGAGAACAAAGAAGAGGAGAGAACATCTCTTGCTCAATTCAGTGAGTTATTTAATAAGGTCTTTTTTTTGCATAATATTTTGGAAGAGAAAAACATATTCATTTCATGCCTACACAGATCAAAAAAAACCCTGTTGTCATTCTTCCACTGCTTAACAAGGCAGATTTTTTTTTCCCAAGTTGTGTAAAGAATAATCTTCTTTATAGCCTTTTCACAAAGCTGAAGCAAGACGAACACTACAGTATTCACCCTGAAAAATGGATCTTCTTCACTGCTTTCAGACTGCCTACTTCTGGACTTCTGGATTTTCCAAAAGTAAATTTGAGTATTCAATTACTCCAAGCTCAGGTAAAACTAACAAATCAATCATTATAGCCAAACTTGATGGAACGTATATCTTAGTCTTTTCCATTGTTTAAGGTGATCAATTGTAATTTTATTTCAGTGAGAAAAAAAGAAAAAAGTTTTGCTTTTTCCCACTTTATTGTCTTCCCCATTTTCTTCATTACCAAAAAAAGCACAGGAAGAAGTGAACGATCACATCTTGAAAGGTAACCTTGTACCAAAATACATGAAAAATAATTAAAAAATAAATAGACTAATGCAAGATTTTTAAAATTTTAAAACAAATATTTTTTCAAAAACACACTAAAATTTATGAAGACAAAAGAGCTCAAATATTTTTTTTTATTACAAAGTCTTATCAGTCAGTGACAAACTTATTTTTTATTAGTAAGTTTCAGTTTTGATTAGAACATGAACATACGGAATATTAGTATCGATCATTATCAAAATGTGACAGTTACAATTGCCATTCAATGGAAAATTAATCAAAATATATATAAATAAATATTATTTAAAATGTTTAAACACTTATTTATGGTAATGTCAATTTAATTTTTCAGTTAAAATTTAATTGCCTTCTTGAATAGACAGTTTGGAGCTAAGACTTTTTCTATGCATATAAACTGATACTAGGTAAAAAGATCAAATAAAGAATAATAACTTTATCTGACAAGCATTTAATAGGTTGTAACATGTCATAAAATTCTAGAGGCACTTAAGGTACAGAGAAACCATTTCTATTGAAAATAAACTTACATTTAAGTATTTGCTGCATCCCTTCAAAAGCTTAGCAGTAAATGGAACCATTAAAAATGTGTTTGGGATATTAGTTTGCAATGAAAATGTATATTACCCTAACAAGGTCCTAAATTATAATAATATCTCAAAATTAATTATTTCAAGTTTCTCTCAGGAAGTACAAAGCACCTTCTTATGTCTTTCTGGAAGTGCAGACAGAACCTTCTCCCCTCTGCTTCTTACTTCTGACATGTTATGGACAATGGACAGTAGAAGCAGCAACAGAAATGTCAAGCCCATGTGCTCTCCAGTGCTATCCTGCAGTTTTAGCACTTTTGGCACCCAGGTATATCTTGTGGGCACAAGTGCATGTGGGAGGAAGAGAGGTATACCTGGTTCTCATCTGGACATTCAGTGAGCTGGGAAATGCGATCTTGGACTAGAATCATAGAATCATAGCATAGTTTGGGTTGGAAGGGACCTCTAAAGGTCATCTAGTCCAATCCCCCTGCCATGGGCAGGGACAGCTTCAACTAGAGCAGGTTGCTCAGAGCCCCGTCCAACCTGACCTTGAAGGTTTCCAGGGATGGGGCATCCACCACCTCTCAGGGAAACCTGTGCCAGTGTTTCACCATTCTTCCTTATATCTAGTCTAAATCTACCCCCCTTTAGTTTAAAGACATTCCCCCTTGTCCTGTCGCAACAGGCCCTGCTAAAAAGGTTGCCGCCATCTTCTTTATAAGCCCCCTTTAACTATTGAAAGACTGCAATAAGGTCTTCCCGAAGCCTTCTCTTCTCTAGGCTGAACAACCCCAACTCTCTCAGCCTTTCTTCAGAGGAGAGGTGTTTCATCCCCCTGATCATTTTTGTGGCTCTCTTCTGGACCCGCTCCAACAGGTCCGTGTCTTTCTTATGCTGAGGGCTCCAGAGCTGGACGCAGTACTCCAGGTGGGGTCTCACCAGAGCAGAGGAGAGGGGCAGAATCACCTCCCTCAACCTGATGGCCACGCTTCTTTTGATGCAGCCCAGGATATGGTTGGCCTTCTGGGCTGCGAGTGCACACTGTCAGCTCATGTCCATCTTTTCATCCACCAGTACCCCCAAGTCCTTCTTGGCAGGGCTGCTCTCAATCCCTTCATCCCCCAGCCTGTATTGAGCCTGGGGGTTGCCCTTGAGCCAGGTGCAGGACCTTGCCCTTGGCCTTGTTGAACCTCATGAGGTTCACATGGGCCCACTTCTTGAGCTTGTCCAGGTCCCTCTGGATGGCATCCCGTACCTCAGGCGTGTCGACTGCACCACTTAGTCAGGACTAATGCTATGTAGTTCATCTGACAGCAAATGAATTGTATAAACTCACTACTTGAATAGCAAATAACACTTATCACTTACTTAATCATTTTCTTCTTTATTTGATCTTCATATGTTTTGGAAGAGAAACACAGCACATACTTTTAATTCTATTACTGGAACCAAAGTTAAAAAAGAGGAAAAACAGATCAATTTATTAAAGCAGTATGCTTTAAAATAGAAAAGAACTGCAAAGTATTGTTTTGCTAAATTCAGTAAACTAGATAATTGTAACATATCTTAATATATTATTAATTTCAAAGCATATCAGATTTTAGTATATAGTTCTTGATACTTTGAGGTTTATATTTATTTATAAAAGAACAGCAAATAAACAGCCATTCATCTTCACAACCAAAAAAAAAACACCCCTCAAAAAAAGAAAATATCTCTACTGTTCTGTTAAAGATAGCAAAAAATCCAAATATATCTGTATTTTTTAAAGTTTGTAATACTGTTACTTTGTACATCTGCTGTCTACATAAGTGACCATGTATTCACACACTTAATCTCCTAAAAATTGAGATTATTCCACATGAGTAGCCATATATGAAGATTTTTAAGAGTTGCACAGTTGGCATCACAGACAATTTTTCACTCTGGGTCAGTCAGTCGTCTTTAGAGGAGGATTAAATATTTTGGACAGGAGAGTTCAGCTTCAGATGTACAATGTTGCACATGATAAATGTTCTGTAAGCCAACTGTCCCACTTGCATTGTGGAATTCATTGATAGATACGGTAGGCTGAACATTTCATTCTTTATTCAACAGTGTTCTGAATGTTCAAGGTTTGTTACAGCCACAGAGTGCTTCACTGAAGCCAAAAGTTTCTCTACAATACTCTACTTGTGTGGAATAAATGACAGTGCTAGAGTTTTATTTTGGATGCCATGTCCTCTGGTCCCATTCAGTTTTGTGAAATGTTTTTCCATCCAAAATCCAACTTCAACCACTGTTTCTGATCCTTTAATCAGAAAAGGAATACTGAAATACAGGAAATAACTGAATTACAATGGTTCTTTTAGGAATTTTTTTTTTTTTCTTCTATGAAAGATTGGTCTCCTTATGTTGTGGATGAGAGGGCTTGAAGTTTTCCGGTCTGGCAAATCAAATCAAATTGTACTTCAAATCAAGAATCAAAATCAAATCAAATAAAAAAAAAAGAGGAAAGACCACATCAGTGGTATTTGGAAAAGATGTGGAGATGGAAAGAATGATGGGTGTGACAGATCAATAAGCACAAGAGGAAGAGCAATTAGCATTGGGAATAACTAAAATTAAATTTCAATAGAAATTACAAGCTAATATATCTTGGAGGAAATATAAGGAATATATACTTATCAAGAATTATGAAAAGTGGTGCTGTTAAAAGCAACTGGTCTAACTTCAGAGAACAACTGAACTGCTTTTCATGTACATATATTTCATATACTTCCAGTGAAATGAAAATAAACTGTATCTTAAATTAAAAATTTAAATCTTTGGGGAGTTCACCTAAATCTGCATTTTTCAGCAAAAGGTTTTGACTGAAAAAAAAAAAAAAATCCCACAGAAAGTGGATACACATCATGAAATACATATTAGAAAAAAAAAGTTGTTTTATGAACTGATTTCCAAGGCTTGATTCTGATTGATGTCAATGAGAACATGCCAGGAATTGGTTTTGGTATGGTTTGGCTCAGGTTCAAGGTACACACTGTGAGACTAGGCATTGCACTGGAGCCTTTGTTTAAAATATACTGAAATCGGTACACTTTTTAATTGAGCAGGGACTACAAAAATACATTCTTTCTATAACAGCCCTTCCTCCTTTTTTCAGCCATGAAAAGATTTAAAACAAAAATTAACAAAGAAACAAACAAACAAACAAAAACAATGGCTGAAATAATGACAGACTGAGATTGCTCCACAATGATGGTGCAGAATTTGTCCCACGGGCATATCCAGAGCTGTTCTATGCCCCCTTCCACTTCATTTCCAGTAGAATAGTTAAGTTCAGGGTCCTGTTTAGCCCAGTGCTTCTATTCCATCCATCCATCCATCCATCCATCCATCCATCCATCCATTTATCACCTGTTGTGATTGAAAAGACATTGTCTAATGTTGTAACCCCTCAGAATGTGCTACCTGTCACATGCTTCCCAAGATGCTTGCAGTGCTCTTATGGATGAATTTTATTACTGTTATTATATAAGTAATGCAGATCCATACAAAGATAATCAAACAAGCTCCAAACTGAGAGGTCAAGGCTCATTACTTTGGGCACAATAATGTGCTGGCAAAGTATATGGTTTCCAGGCCCAGAACTAACATTTTGTAAAGGTATTGTACCTTGTAGAAGTAAGAAGACTTCTGCTGTCTTGTAGATGACCTTATTCAAAGCTAGCTTAGATATTGTTAATACAGTACTGCACACATGGTGGTAGTGACTGGCACCCACTCCATGTGGAATTACTATATTAGTGGAAGCTACTATAGACTACATATTACAATTATAGCTGATATACAAAATTCTAGTGGTTCTTCATAATACTCAAAAATCAAAAGTTAAAAAAACAAACACCACCTTAGAAGTGTTACAGAACTGAGTTACAGAACTAAGAATCTGCTACTCAGATTGCTAGTAAGTCCAGTCTAATTTTAGTCACTGTTCCCATTGACATCAATGTTGTTGATGTTTTTTCATAGAACAGGATTTCCTGAGTCACAGTAAAATGTGACATGAAACAACATACAAAATGCAGTCAACATGAAGATGCCAATTTTGAAGTGTTTTGCAAAGTGTAAGTATAAAAGTTATTTTAATACAAATCATCATGCGTTATACCCTGCCACAAAGCATAAAATAAATCCATCAAATGCCAGACAACAGTCAACATTAACATTAATGATGTCAGTGTTTCCTACAAAAATCAGAGATAGGGTACATGAGTAGCACTTTGTTCAAAGATGCCCACAACAACAGCCAATTATCTTCAAACAACTAGTACATTTGTAAGACCAGTCCACTTGGCACAGCACAGCAACTCTGCTTATTGTCTGCTTACAAATGTTCATGAAGAGGAAAAAGTATTTCTGAATAAAGTGACACTCAACCAAGGATTTGGAGTCTTGTAATTTAATTTATTCATTTACCCTGTAGTTCAAATTCTCTTGTTCTAGTTAATTAATAAAATGTCACATTCAAGATTTGAATCATCAACCTTCCTTACATAGAAAGAAAGTATAGTGCATGGAGCAAAGAAATAGTGATACTCAAAAGTTATGTGTCATCCTTCAGTTATGGAGATGATTCAGTAGAGAAATTTCACTTCTTACCCAAATAGGAAATAACAGAACAACACAATATAGCTTACATGACTTCAATCGAGCAAAGCTTATCAGCTATATGAAAGAAAGGAAAAATTTCTTCCCCTTTTCATAACTATATTGTCATTACTTACTTTATGTATCTCTAGTTAGATTAATTTCTTTTTCCTGAAAAAGAAATTAATAGATAATGTGAAGATGCCCAATTCCAAAGGGGTGTGTGACCAACCTGTCTTGAAAATCATTCTTTTATGTTAGTCAGTTACAAATGGAGATATATCACATCAGCGACCATTATTCAGTCTTTACTTCATTAAAACTTAACATCTCTTTCAACAAATCTCATTTCTCTGTAGTGCTAGACACACAAGGTATAGTCTGAGAACTGCCTTTGACAAATCCATTCTGCAGCATGGAACACTGTTGTTATTCGTTATTAGTTATAATTATGGCTATATGCTTGTTGAGATTAAAAAATGTGAAGTAGTACTTCACAGAATCATATTTGATTCTTTCCTCTAATTAGTTAATTTTGGTATTAAAAAATGAAAATAAAAAAATCCATGCTAGACATTCCTTATCATCTTCTTGTCCTTCATATGTGTAGAAATGGCTTTCAGGAGAATTTGCTCCATGATCTTCCTGGGACCGACGTGTAGCTGTCCAGTCTGTAGTTCCTTCAATCCTCCAATTTGCCCTTCCTGAAGATGGGTTTGAGGTTTGCCTTCTTCCAGTTATTTTGAACCTTTCCCAGTCACCATGATCCCAGTTATTTTGAACCTTTCCCAGTCACCATGATCTTTTGAAGATGATAAAGAACAGCATCCCAATGACATCCTTCAGATCCGTGAGCACCCTGGGATGTGTCCCATCTAGTCTCATGGAAGTACGTACATCTTATCAGCTTGTGTTCCTTAGATTTTTCTTCCTCTACTGTGGGTATCGCTTCACTCCCACCAACCCTGCTAATATACTTCGTTTTCTGGGAGACTTGAGGGTAAACCTTGTCAGGAAAAATGGTTGCAAATAAAAATTAAGTAACTCAGCCTTTTCTGTGTTCTTTGTCAGTAGATCCTTTGCCCCACTGAGCATGTGGGCTCAAATTTTCCTTAGCATTTTTTATTCTGCTGATATACTCATAGCAGCCTTTCTTGTTGCCCTTCACATTCCTCCCTAGTTTCAGCTTTGGTTTTCCCAAATCCATCCCTGTACACACAGCCAGTGTTTCTATATTCTTGCTTGGTAGCCTGTCCAAGTTTCCACCTTCTGTGTGCTTCTTTTTTTCCTTTGAGCTTGTAGGGGAATTATCACACATACACACGCACACACACACACACACACACACACACACACACACACACACACACACACACACACACACACACACACACACACACACACACACACACACACACACACACACACACACACATGAAATGGCCCAGCAAACAGCACCTGTTAAGATAGAAACATAAGTGTAAACACTGTGTGTGAATGAAATATCTGAAAGGGTGGTTGCCAGAAAACATGATACTGCTAATCAGCTGGATTAAGCAGGGAATGACTAGGGAATGACCAAGAGACTTGGGAAAACAAATGAACAAAAACCCAGTCAACTGGAAAAGAAAAATAAAAGAAGTATGAATATTTGTGACAGTGAGGAGACATGGTGGAGAGGAAGCAGCAGCCATCACAGGAGGTCTGTCCCTGTTGGCAGCGACCCCGGTCCACCCCAACCCCTGCCCAGGCTGGGCAGTGCAGCCTTACCGTGAAGCACCAGAAGCAGCCTGCACCCAGCAGTGAGCTGGCAGTGCTGGGGCGGCACACAAGGACTCCAGCTTGAGGTGCAGAGGACACCTCCTGAGGCAACCACTTGCTGTTGTGTGGACAGATCTACTAAGATTGTAGAGAATGTCAGAATTACACATAGAGCTGGCGCACCCATGGCTGCAACAGGTAGGATGCGCACCCAGGGGAACCTGCGCTCCCAGGGAAGGGGCAATGTGTTGGTGGTTACCTAGCTAGTTGGAGTGGGTAGGTATATATGTATGCAACTGTGCAAAGGTGTGCGTGTGGATGTGGGATTAGAATTTCTTGGGATCAGCTATAGAAGGTATCTGCTGCGTTAGTTCTAAACTATGTATCATTAATAAATCAATAAACTACCTCTATCCTGTGAACTGAGCAGATTTTCTCTGCCACAGAGCTCAGCCATGCTGAGCATCCTTGTACGTTCCCTGCACATCCATGCTGTCCCCGGGCAATGTTCCCTTGACTTCCCCCTCAAGCCTGGAACATTTCTTCTTTTTCCTTTGAGAAGGATTTCCTTGAAGATCAACCAGCTCCCCTGGGCCTCTTTGCTCTCTCCCGTTAGATCCTGCCAAGCAGATCACTGAACAAACTGAAATTGTTGTCTCTTGTCATGAAAATACATTTACTGAATGATGAGAATAATGAATTAAAATAGAATACGATTTTGATATGAAAAGAAAAAGGAGCTTATGTGCAGCATTCTGCCAAAGTAGGGACTTTGAATACAAATTTGATTTGGCATCTGGGAACTCAATTAGAGCAAATAAAAGGATAACCCTTTAAATTAAGTGTCCCAAATAAGTATTTAATTTCTGCTTAATAAGGTAATGAGAGTTAGAGGTGAAAGAATGCATGCATAAAATTGAAGATTTAGCTATTATGTTACTGAGAAATAAATAGGGAGGGAGACAGGTACAAAACCCAGATGTTCATTTTTCAATCAATTTTTTCTGTCCCCCAAAGGGGAGGGTTTCAGAATACTTGAGAGCATTAATGTCCAGCTTACTCACACAAAAAAGAGAAGAAATATGGAAAACAAGGTGACTAAACATGAATGTGGATTATTAAAGGATTTATATGATGCAAATAAATGTTTTGTGATCCTGGACTCTCTAAAATTGGAAAAGAGAGCCTGGCAGATAGAAATGAAAAGAGCAATATTCATTATCAGTGCAAATACCCATGGAAAAAATTGGTTTGTCTTCCTTAATATTTTCAAGTCTATATATCTTCAGGTCTACCTGAAGACTAGTTTCAGATTCATAAAAAAATATGAAGCCATTAATATTCTGTTAAATGTCATACTTCAGACTGGGCACTACCTTTCACAAAGGACCCACTTTAAGTCACCTTTCTGTTGTGATGGATATTCCAAAGGATGCCCACTCATGCAGACATTGTCATGTTTGATATCATGACACTGGTATCATGCCTTCACCATTAAATGTGCTGGTTTTGGCTGGGATAGAGTTAATGTCTTCGTACTAGCTACTAGTATGAGGCTGTTTTGGACTTGTGCTGAAAACAGTGTTGGTAACACAGAGATGTTTTCATTACTGCTGAGCAGTGCTTACACAGAGTCAAGGCCTTTTCTGCTTCTCACACCACCTCACCAGTGAGCAGGCTGGGGGTGCACAAGAAGTTGGGAGGGGACACAGCTGGGACAGCTGACCCCAACTGACCAAAGGGATATTCCACACCATATGACGTCATGCTCAACAGATAAAGCGGGGGGAAGAAGAAGGAAGGGGGGGACGTTTGGAGTGATGACATTTTGTCTTCCCAAGTAACTGTTGTACGTGATGGAGCCCTGCTTTCCTGGAGATGGCTGGACACCTGCCTGCCGACAGGAAGGAGTGAACGAATTCCTTGTTTTGCTTTGCTTGTGTGCGTGTTTTTTCCTTTCCATATTAAACTGTCTTTATCTCAGCCCACGAGTTTTCTCATTTTTACTCTTCAGATTCTTTCCCCCATCCCACCAGGGGGGACTGAACAAGTGGCTGTGTGGTGTTTATTTGCCAGCTGGGGTTAAACCATGACATGAAAGAAAGTAGAGTATGAAAGGGTAGGTTATGAGAGTAGCATATCTGTTACTTATCACTAACTCCTAACGTGCAAACTCTTGACCTATAAACTATGAGGAGTAAGACTGCTTGCATTTACAGTTTTATCATTTTGGCAACTCTCTCTATGACAGTATCCTTGCAGTAAGGCCATGCTTATGTGAGGAACAGGTGCTGGTTTTACTTATTTAGTTGTTAAACCTCTTTAAGGAGAAAAATTCCCTTGTTAATGCTCTTATTTCAAGTGCAGTGGCTTATTTCAGTTTAGTTAAAGCCGATTCCTGTGTCAGATCTTATTTTAAGCGAAACATGATTTTCTGTATTTCTTTTTTCACTCATTTTATTAATTATGTTTATTGTTGAATCTCTGATAAATCTTTTTTGAGGCTGTGAGATTCAGTGGATTTCAGTGCACAGCAGGGGGGGATTTCTCCTGTCCGGTCTGTTAGAGCTGACTTTGGCAGACTCTAAGGTACAGGGGGCTCCTCCTTTCCCACCTCAAAGGAAGCTGCTGGTTCTGTGTCCCCAGGTCTAGACATCAGCGAGACTGAGCATGTATTCCCAACAGGTGCACACACACATACATGCACACACATGTATACAGTAAACAGCCACCCACATAGACAAATGCAGACAGAGGGCAACACCTTCACCAGCACCAGCACAAATATTGCCAAAATCTCTTCTTCCTCTCTGGTTGACCAGTACCAAAGGCCACTAGCGGAATATACACATCCACACACACAAAAAGGGACTGTCCCATAGCTGGTCTTAAACACACAATGTATCCTAGTGCTGGCCCCAGTCCGTAGTCTCCTCCAGTTGTTGGCCCCTAGACACATGGTACCTTCAGGTTCACTGTCCTGCACTAGTGGATGGCACTGCAACCTCTGGTCCTACTCGAGGGCTAGAGCGGCTTAGAGTTTGCTAGTGTTCTCACACACACATGCATGCATGCTCAGAAGAGGAGCGCAACCTTGCAGAAGGTAGTTAAAAATAGGATTTAATAAGAATATAGGGCAGATTACATTGATCAAACTAAGAGCTTAGCTAAGTAAGAATACTGTCCAGCAGCTGGCTTACACAGCTGGACTCCTTTGTCCCCTTTTCCTTGTGTTTTTTCACACTTGTTCCCTCTAATCCACCTTGACCTTTCCCTTTGGTCCTTCCCTAAACTTTTCATAGTAAGTCTCATGAAGTCTGACGATTCCCTTAAAACATCCCATAATGTTTTACATAGTCCCAAAATTTTCTTCACCCTGCATCCCATAATAAGTCACACACCCCTGTAAGCAACAACCCTCATTAGTTTTCATGGTGTGCTGAGTAAAGATTCTCTGTTACTGAGTCACTTTGGTGATTTTCACACCAGACACTACAGTCTAATCGTCCAATTGTTCTTCTTGGATGGTCTTAGAAACAGCCATTCAGTGTGCTCCTTTCCACTGAGTAGGTTATCGGGATTCATCTGCCCATCATTTCTCCTTTTATCCTTGATGTGTCTTTGCGTTTGGTGTGATTAGTCAAACAACATAAAAAATACAAGACTAATTGGGGGGGGTTGTTTGTTTTGTTTTATAATATGAAAGTCTTAGAGACTTAAATTACACTAAATGTTAATGTACAGTCTACTTGAACCACCATGAAAGGTTCCTAAATATAAGTGCCTAGAGCTGTACTACATACATACTTAAATAAGCGCTCTTCTTTTCAGGTGTGTTAACAGTCATAACATTTCTGGGCACTTTCCCCTTGTATTCGCATCTCTCCTGGTAGTCCAGGTATTTGGTACGGTCGTCTGTACATCAACTTGTATGGGCTGAGACGTTGCCTACCTCATGGTTGAACTCTAATTCTTAACAAAGCCAGAGGTAAAGCTTGTGTCCAATTCATTGAGGTTTCCTGACATATTTTGCTTTACTGAGTTTTAAGGATGTAATTCATTCTCTCTACTTTACCACTAGATTAAGGCCTATAAGGGATATGTAAGTTCCAATTAATATCTAATAATCTGCTTATTTCAGTAATTACTTTAGCTATAAAATGTGGACCTCTATCTGATGACATCCCTAGAGGTACTCCAAATCTTGGAATTATTTCTTTCAACAATATTTTACTACATCTTTCGCCTTATTCGTGCGACATGGAAAGGCCTCAGGCCAACCTGTATATGTATCCATGAGGACCAACAAATACTTTAGCCCTCCTTTTCTTGGCAATTCGGTAAAATCTATTTGCCAATATTCCCAGGTGCCTGGCTTTCAGCGGTTTTTCCAAATTGAATTTTATTCTGTGTTTTTGGATTATTCCTACAGCATATTTCACATCTTTGTGTGACTGGTTTAATAATTTCTACCATATTCCTGCTAATAACCGACTTCTGCAAATATTTTAGCAAATTTTCAGTTCCCCAGTGCACAGTGTTGTGTTCTTCCTTTACTAAATTATTCATGAGGGAATGAGGTATGACTACTAGAC
>NW_008825308.1:5434607-5436499 GCF_000699105.1 Pygoscelis adeliae | reverse complement strand
TAATAATAATAATAATATAATAATATAATATACAAAGCAAGTGATGCACAATGCAATTGCTCACCACCCACCGACCAATGCCCAGCCAGTCCTTGAGCAGCGGCTCCCCCGGCCAGCTTTCCTCCAGTTTATATACTGAGCATGATGTCATATGGTATGGAATATCCCTTTGGGCAGTTTGGATCAGCTGTCCTGGCTGTGCCCCCTCCCAGCTTCTTGTGCACCTCCAGCCTTCTCAGTCGGTAGAGCATGGGAAGCTGAAAAGTCCTCGACTAGTGTAAGCACTGCTTAGCAACAACTAAAACATCAGTGTTATCAAC
This sequence comes from Pygoscelis adeliae, assembly GCF_000699105.1. NCBI lineage: Eukaryota > Metazoa > Chordata > Aves > Sphenisciformes > Spheniscidae > Pygoscelis > Pygoscelis adeliae. Next base: position 5,436,179 of record NW_008825308.1, on the reverse strand, counting down.
ATTATTCTCATCCTAAACCCAAAACACAGCACTGTACCAGCTACTAGGAAAAAAATTAAATCTATCCCAGCCGAAACGAGGACAAGTTTTCAGACACACTTGGAGGATATAATCTAATAAGCTACATTCGAGCAAATAACATGCCTCAGCATTCAGTTACAGGTGGTGAAATTGTTTTTTAAAGATTATTCAGTTTCCTGTAAATTATCTAACAATCAGCTTTGTTTTGTTCTATTGAGTCATTCAAACCTGCAGCAGAAAATTGTACCTAGACAAAGAAAAACAAGCCAGGCTCTGTGCCAGGGTTCTAACACTTTCACCTGAAGAAAAATTGATAATTCAGATATTACATTTTATTTTAAGATTCGTGTGTAAGAAATTTAGATACATTTTTACTTGAAATTTAACCACTGTTTTTTGGATGTGTCATAAAATGCTGTAATGACAGGCTGCAAGATAACTCTGTCCTCCACATGCCTGCAGCAGTCCTCCAGCAACGTGAAGTCTCATTGTCTGTGTTCCAGAGAATTCATAATTTTCTAAGTTTGTGGTGGATTACACAAGCTTCCATCACAAGTAAAAAAAAACCACAGTTTTTTTCAGAAAACAACTATGAATATTTTGCTGGTTATCATTCAGCCTGTTTATAATGAACTTCATCAACAACATAATGTGCTAATGAAATTTAGACCAAACCCCTCAAACTTATGGATTGCTATTTTTCTTGGAGCCAGAATTACTCTGGATGTTACCACCCTGACTCTAAGGTCCTAAAAGTGCTCAACAATTATTATGTTTGTTGCTGCTGAATTCTAGCAACACTCAAAACACACATGCTTAAGTACGTCTAGGCTGAGAAAATTAATTAGCTAATAACAACAACGCATTGGCATTTTTGCATTCACAAATGCACATACAGTATTCAGTATGCACACATGTGACGGTGTGCTCCCCCGCCCAACCTGGTGTGCTCCCCGCCCAATCCGATCTTTATCTCCTGTAACCCTCCTTTTTCTTGGTGAAGTAAGGAGGGGGCCCAGCAAAACCGCAACCATGGATTTCCGGAGGGCAGACTTTGGCCTGTTCAGGATGCTGGTTGAGAGAGTCCCTTGGGAGACAGTCCTGAGGGGCAAAGGGGTCCAGGAAGGCTGGACAAACTTCAGGAAGGAAGTCTTAAAGGCGTAGGAGCAGGCTGTCCCCATATGCCACAAGAAGAACGGGCGGGGAAGATGACCGGCCTGGCTGAACAGGGAGCTTTTGCTGGGACACAGGAAAAAAAGGAGAGTTTACCGCTTGTGGAAGAAGGGGCAGGCGATTCCAGAAGAGTACAGGGATCTCGTTATGTCATGCAGAGAGGAAATGAGAAAGGCAAAAGCCCAGCGAGAACGCAACCTGGCCGCTGTCATTAAAGACAACAAAAAAAGTTTTTACAAATGTATTAATGACAAGAAGAGAGCCAGGGAGAATCTCCATCCTTTCTTGGATGCGGGGGGGAACATTGTCACCGGGGATGAGGAAAAGGCTGAGGTACTTAAAGCTTTCTTTGCCTTAGTCTTTAACAGGCAGACCAGT
>NW_008825308.1:5426713-5433532 GCF_000699105.1 Pygoscelis adeliae | reverse complement strand
GAGGCTGCCCAGGGAAGTGGTTGAGTCACCATCCCTGGAAGTATTTAAAAGACGTGTCGATGTGGTGCTTAGGGACATGGTTTAGTAGGCATGGTGGTGCTGGGTTGATGGTTGCACTCGATGATCTTGGAGGTCTCTTCCAAACTTAATGATTCTATGATTCTATGATTCTATCTTACCCCTATAAATAGTGAGCAGTCCAAGAGCCCTTTGAGCTCTCCTGCATGGCAGTGGGCTGCGCAGTGGGATCTCCCCTTGAGTAGGGACGCCTCTCAATGTTAGTGCTCGAGGTTGAGAGATTTATTGCCGCAACAGATTCTCAGTAAGTGACTAATAGCATGCTCAACTTTGAAACCTTAGCTAAGTGATATAAAGAATTAATTGCACATATATAATCCTTTAGACATAAACCGTTGACCAAGTCTGGGATGAGGTTTGGATCCAGCTGCACATAGACTCTTCTCTGAGAAGGAGTCTAGGAAGCAAGGGGGTCCTTTCCAAAACTCATGGCTCAACGGGAGGGTTTCCCTTACAGTTTTGTCTGATCCTGTCCTCTATGCAGTAAATAAACAAGTGTACCTTGCCATCGAATCTTGTTAGATCACTGTCACATTTACCATTGAACTCTAACCCACTGTTTTACATCAATAAAGTGTGTTGTTGCTTCTCTCTTACGAGTGAAGTGCAATCTTGCTTCCTCTGCGGCAACATACAACAAGTATGTGTTAAGTGTAGTCCTCCAGCTTGTAGCAAAGTACCATTGCTAAACTTGCTTTTACAAATCCAACAGATATTCTGTTCTCTAACAACAAAAATAATACAAAATTATACAATAAAATTGAAAAACAAAGGTGTTGCTTTTGCTTTGCGTGCTAAAATAAGGATTTTTACACTTGTTAATCTAGAAAGGCCTCCAACATAAACACAAAATCATTCACAAAAATTTATCCAAGCAGCTCATTGTTATTCCCTATTTATTATTCTTCTAGCTTAAATATTAGCATTAGCAAAGTAAGAAATAAAACAAAGTCATCAGATTCAAACAAAAAACTCACTGGACTTAAGCAGAATTATAGCTGCGTATGCCTCCTGAGAATTTAATTCCATGTGATTAAGATGCCAAATGGCTCTGCAAGTATGACCACAGAATACAGCAGACATTTCAAATGCAACTGCCTGGGGCTTAAAAATATGACTAGAATTATTGCCTCCATCCCACCATTAGTCCTGTAAATTTTAGAAAACTAAATAAGCAAACACAGAAACATCAGTTAAACATACATTTTTTTTGAAAACATCAATTGGGGTTTTCTAATTTGTTTGCTACTTCTTCTGTAAATAGATATCAGTATGTTTCTGTGATTTGGGAATGTTAATTGGTTAATAACAATGACATTTCTAAGTTTGGATTAGTTTGTTTTGGCTTTTCTTCTCACGGTATCCTCCTCACAAAATCTTAAAATACATCAGTTGATCCTCAGATGAAGTAAGTGCCCTTTGAGAAATAAGGACTTCTATTTTCTCTGACTACTTAAATTAACTGAAATGATTATCAGATGACACAGAAAAGAGGAGAGAGATAATTTTAATTGTATCTTTCTACAAAGATGATGTTCAAAATGAATCTGAGATGGTGAGGGAAATATATCTAAGTTGTTTAAAAAATTATTTTTTAAGCTTTGATAGGAATGAATGACTTCTGAAAACAAGTTTAAATTTAACTCTCTGACTTGTTACCATTATGATAAAAAATATAACTTATTTAATACTGTTATCGATATTTGTTAAACTATGAGTTTTCTTCATGGATCTTGCTCTCTATTCATCTTTATGGCAGGTAACAACTCACTAATTGTCTAGAATAGTAAGGGTTAGATGCTTACTAGCCAAGTGAATTATCCAGTGTAATAATAACTGCTGTTGTCTGCTTAAAAATAATGTACAGTGAACAGGTGTAGAACGTAAGGGCATAATAAGTAATAATAATAATTATTTCTAATAATGCTCATATACAAGAAGCCCACTCATTATCACCTTACATATGTAGGTGAACTGATTGAATATTCAGATATTATAACGACAACTGCAACATCTTTAGAGCTTTTACATACTAGGAAAAGGAAAATTATCAGCTAGATGAGTCAGTGAAACTCTGTCACTCAATCAAGTCCCAGCTAAAGTAATGATATTTTGAAATAGTAGTTAGAGGCTTCCACAGGAGTTTTAATGAAGTGCTTTGTTCTTCTGAAAATTCAGGATCTCTGAGGCACAAAGTTAGCTTGAAATGTCTGATAGTCTTTCCTGGATCCTCCAGAAAGTGTACATTGTTACTTTTCAAGAAATAAAGAAGCTCTAGAGAAATCTACATCTGTTTTTTATTTTAATATCCAGGCCACATGTGAGGCCAAATTAATCCCATCAAGTGTCTACCTTTTTTATCTCCTGAAGGACAAGCAGACTAAAACCGCAAATTATGGGGGAAGAGGGTATGTCCTGTGTACAAGAGAACATTATTCTCCTGGTTATGAGGATGGGTCTTGACTTGGCCATATCTCTGTCTATGTGTCTGATGTGTGGCAATAGACAAATGAAGAGGATTAATATCTTTCCTGGGAATGCCCCTATGTTTCCTGCTGCAAAGCCGAAGAGGCTCAAAAACAGGCTGCCTACATGAGTGCAATGAACATATGGATTAGGGTCTTTGTAGTACTTCCATCTTCTGGTCACTCCTAAGGCAAATCAGGAGGAAACAAGTCATAGCTCATCTGTCTGAGGAAAGCTATCATTTTGAAAAGTGCAGATGATATATCGGGTTTAAGAGGAGACGGTATGTGCTTCTGCACTTGTTTTGTGTTTTAATATGAAATAGATTTTGGGCTTATCCTGATCTTATCAAACATGGTGGAATTATGCTGCATTTACAGCGGTAATAATGAATTTAGTCAGATCTACAGCAGAATGTATTCTGCTATCATATTTTCCTGAATGAGCAGGTTTCTTGCTGGGAATGCCCAAAAATAAATTAAAAATAATCTCAGAAGGATACTATGAACATACTAATGCCTTTACAATAAATTCTTAAGTCCCATCAGACATTTAATCACCACTGACATCCACCTTAGAGAATACTTTTGTGGTAAGTATTCTCTAAAAATCTAAAAACTTGATAAAGGCTGTTTAGTATTACTCTTATAAAACTTTTGTACAACATCCTAAGGCCTTATGTTTTGTTTTGTTTTGTTTTGTTTTTTAATAAATATATATTCACATAGTTAGGTATTAGTAACCTAGGCATTTAGATACTGTGAAATGAGCATTACCTCAGCAAATTTCAATCAGTAGAATCTGATTTCTGACAACTCTCCTGAAGACTATTTCTAATCCTGTTGCTATGGACACATTTCTGGACAGCCAAACATGCTATAAGGAACATAAAAAGTATCACTTTTTCAGCTGAAATATCAAGAGCATACTATCCACTATCACGTATTATTCCAGACCAATGTTATTAGAGCAATCTACATTGGTAAGTTTCTAAAAACATTTGTCCAAAAATCTTTTCTATTTATAAAAGCTCAGAAATGTAGCACAATGCTATCTGAGAAGAAGCAGAAAAGCTTGGATACATCTGTTTACAATGAATATGGCAAACTCTGGGGAAGAGTAAGAAACATAAGAGCTTTGTGGCATAAGAAAAATTTTGCTCTAAATTGTCATAGCTGTTTTACTTGCTGCACCAGACTTCATCATTGACAGTGTCTACAGACATTGGAGTCCTGAATGGATTTGAGGACATGGGATTTAAAAGGAAGGCACCCCAAAATACTTACTGACAAATAACTTTCCCAATAACCTCATCTAATAAACTGATTACATCAGTTATATAACACCTAACCTCATTAGCTTCCTATGTAAATGTTTTTATACTGGGATTTGAGAAGTTTGATTTCAAAAGTTTGTATATTCAAATTCTGAAAATTTTGTTGGGATTTGAGAACACTGCCATTTTAGCTTCCTCCTGTTTGAATACTGTAAACTTACTCTGAAGTAAGGTCACTTATACAGTAAGATACCTAATGGTTATTTGGCATTATAGTCCTAATGAATTTCCTGTATCAAAAAAAGCTGTAATAAATGGCTTTAAATTTGACTGTTACCTGTGGGTTATTACTTGTGTTTTAAAGTCTGTTTTGTTTTCCTTCTACTGCCGCTGATTTCTTTTATCAAATGAAACCGTTTTAGATATAGAGTTTAAGGGGGCAGTTAACATGATCGAAGGACCCTCTTTCTGAGCTTTATTTTTTTTTTTTTTTCTATCTTTAGGGTTTCTGCACCTAATTTAAACAATGCTGACTAGAATGTGCCACTGTTGTCTACGTAAGTGGAGTTCCTTTCAAATACTAGGGACTAAAATGGGTAATGAAACAACCTTAGATGTATTGATACAACAAATGTATCTGGAGGCAACCCATGCACTTGACCCCTGCAACCCACGTGGTTGAGTGACAAACCAAATATGTGAACTTACAACAGGATTTTAATGTATTTAGGATGGTGTTATGAGCCAGTAATGCCGGAACTGGAAGTAAAGCCTAGCAGACAAGCAGTTTGGCTGAACTGAATGAGCACAGATATGGTCTTGCTGGATCTCTGCAAATGAGGCTGCATGTGTATGCATGTGCTTTGCTACTGCCTTTTGCTTCTAACCCATTTTGTCTATAGCAACGGCAAGACTGATGCCCATATCATAAATAAAAGTAGACGGGGAAAAAATACCATAGAGTGAGAAATCCAAATCTAGCTTCACTAAAGCTGGAGCAATAGCTTTATGAACAACTATTTTCTATGCTAATATTAGTATCATGTAAAAGAAAACCCATATGCATTATATCATTATAGCACAACCTACTAAAATCAGCAATGTCCAAATCAAGGAAGGGACCACTGTTCCTCCCTCTCTCTTTAGTAAAGCTATTAAAGCCTCTAAGACCTCTTGTAGAAATAACACAGACTAAATAATATGACTCTCATCATCCAGATGCAACCTCTGAGCATTGTGAAAGAACCATGTACCCATAAAATTCCAACCAAAATAATTTCCTGCTTAACCAGTTTTAAAGGGTAGAGAATGTAATTATAAATCAGAGATGTGGCAAGAATTCAAAGTGGTGGCTCAAGCAGGGGGGCAATGGTGTGGGGTGTTCCTTTGTGCTGATCTTTTTCTCCAAGTCCCAAAGACGATGCCACAAAACATTCTGGCTTCTGGTTTATTGGCTTTAGCTGTTAAGTTCAGTTGCAGATACCTCCACAGTAGATACATACAGCTGTATGTGCATCAGCACTGATCTGTCTGAGCAAATGAGATGTTCCATTTGTTTACAGGGAAAGAAAATCCATTAGAATGAAAAAGTTTGCTAGCCTGAAACATCATACTTAACTTTAATGTGAAAAGGAACAAGAAAACACTTTCCTCTTGCTTCTTTCATTATGGATTAATAACAAAGTACAAGCCTGCATTTCCCCTGCTGTTGAAATAATTTTAATGAAAAACACAAAAGCAAAGAATTATCTGCTAAGGAGGTGTTATTTTAATAGAAAGGCACATGTTGTTTCAATGCTGTCCTTACCTTTTTCCATCTCCTTTCTGCCCATGCTGAGATATTTTTATTCTAAAGATACTGTTGATTTTTTTATATACATTTTTTGAGGTAAGACTATTAATTACCTTGTTAAAATTCCCAAAAGATTAGTTAGGTTTTAATTTGTTCATTTATGATATTTAAAGTATTCCTCTTTAAAAAAAAAAATCATGTACTCTTTATGAGAAAAAAATCTCAACATGTCCAGAAATTATTCTGGCTTCAGTCTGATAAATTCAAAGAAATCTGTCTAAAATCTTAGTTATTGGCTTTGCTATTTGGCCTAACTGTATTTTCTCTAGACTTGGAGAACTAGCAGATGGAACTAGACAAATGACAAACTTGTTTCATGCCCACACCTAAATCTTCCTTCAGGTACTACAGGTTTTCATGAAAACCCCATTGATTGTGGGGAATATTGAGCCTGTGTTTACGGAAATCAAAAATAGGAACTATGGAGTCCTTTATGTATTGTTGCATGGAGTGTAACATCATACATAAAGAACATCAACTGCTTTAATATTGCTAAAGTTATTTGCAGTTTTAGTCTGCCTTTTTGCTTGCAGCCCACACACCCTGAAGCTTTGGTGGCAGCATTTAGGCCAAGTGCTCTTATCCTTGCTGCCTTGCACTGGTGCATTTTGAAGCACTGTTATTCTGTTTTCCCTGAGAAAGTGATTTTTCTTTTTTTACACTCAAATCATCCTGTTTCCCTTCTATTTCTTAACACTAATGCTTTTTAGCTTTAGTTTGTAATCCTGTAGTAAATTCTCACCCACCCCTGTCCGTCTGGTAGCTTCTAGACTGTTGACTTCATATTACAACAAAATAGATAATAAGTGGGTAACAATAATTTTTTTATCTAACAAATATTACCCAAAAAACAAACATTCACAAACTTAGCAGGCAGTATGCAACCCTTGCACCTAATTGAGACTATTCAATCAGTGCCAATAGTATCATCAAAGAAAGACCACCAACAGGAAGTTTGAGTGGGTATTAATGAAAGGTATAGTTCTTCTGAGGAAAAAAAGGAGTGTGGTCATGGTTATAGATGTGATCATGAGGCCCCCTGATGCACTGGAGAGGACACCCAGGAGAGGACACTCACCTGGGGACCTACACTTCTTCTCTTCCTGGCTGTCTCTGGGGACAGTTTTTCCTTTTCCTCTCATTCATT
>NW_008825308.1:5425586-5426689 GCF_000699105.1 Pygoscelis adeliae | reverse complement strand
AGGTAACCTTGAAGGCAATGTACGCCATCCGCTTCAGATCTGAAGAATAAAGCTTTGTGCATGTCAGCCCATTTCAACTTTTTTTTGTGCAACATTATAAATACTTCCACATCAGCTGTGTATTCAAGTAGTTTTTATTACAAATGACCTATTTATTAAGCTAAGTTATCCAAGTGATAGAAAAATAATTTGGTGCAGAGTTTTTCAATTAAATAAATGTGTTTAAGATTAATATGAAAATCACTTGTTTGTATCGCTATCCAGTCAGTGAATCGGCACTCAGCATAAAAGAACAGACAATAAAGATACATGACAGTAATTTATGAGTCTATGTCTAAGCCTTCCGATATGATCATACTACAATAAATGGTACCCATGTAAACTGTGGATCACTCTTCCACAAAATAGTTACTTCCAATTACATAAATTAATCTGTGTTTGGAAACGCAGTAATTAAAGTTACCAGCAGCACTGTGATATTTGACTCAGAGAGACCATGCGATACAAAGCATTTCTGAATACAATACACAGATGTCTCTTCTGTGGGTGAAACCTTCTGCTTTTGATTTTTTTTCCCTTTTGAATATAGGCTTTGAAACCTGCCCTTCATGTTGTATCATTTAGTGAACAATGATAACAAGTTGTTGATTTCCCTTAGTAAAAGGGGCTAGAAAGATTAGAAACTGTCTTTTATTTTCTTTATTTTGAAATCCTGCTCATGGCAGGACTCATCTCATGTCAGAACTCTCTGGAAAATCAAAACACATTTAAAGTAAATAGGATATGACTTCTTTAAGATAGGGTTAGGTTTATACACATTAGTTCTCAAATTTAGTCTTGTATGGAATCATAGAATCATAGAATAGTTTGGGATGGAAGGGACCTCTAAAGGTCATCTAGTCCAACCCCCCTGCCGTGGGCAAGGACATCGTCAACTAGAGCAGGTTGCTCAGAGCCCCGTCCAACCTGACCTTGAAGGTTTCCAGGGATGGGGCATCCACCACCTCTCTGGGCAACCTGTGCCAGTGTTTCACCACCCTCAGTGTAAAAAAATTCTTCCTTATATCTAGTCTAAATCTACCCCCCTTTAGTTTAAAGCCATT
>NW_008825308.1:5411152-5425511 GCF_000699105.1 Pygoscelis adeliae | reverse complement strand
TGGAAGGCTGCAATAAGGTCTCCCCAGAGCCTTCTCTTCTCCAGGCTGAACAACCCCAACTCTCTCAGCCTTTCTTCAGAGGAGAGGTGTTCCAGCCCCTTGATCATTTTTGTGGCCCTCCTCTGGACCCACTCCAATAGGTCCATGTCTTTCTTATGCTGAGGGCTCCAGAGCTGGACACAGGACTCCAGGTGGGGTCTCACCAGAGCAGAGGAGAGGAGCAGAATCACCTCCCTCGACCTGCTGGCCATGCTTCTTTTGATCCAGCCCAGGATATGATTGGCCTTCTGGGCTGCGAGCACACATTGCTGTCTCATGCCCAGCTTTTCATCCACCAGTACCCACAATAATATTAGGATCTCTTGTCTTGGACTTAAATCTTTATCCTGACTTTCATTCAGATTTATGGATCTCACTGGCTTTATTGCTTTTCTCTTTTTAGAATACAAACATTCAAATATACAGTTTTGCACATGCACACAAAACATTTTTCTTCATTGTTGTGGTGCTGCATGTTACTCCATTCCTCTCTCTCTAGAACTGAATTAATTGAATTTCATTAGAACTTAAGGAAGTTTAATATTATGATCCAGAAGTCTGGCATAGACCAGTTCAGACAAAATAAGTTAATTTTAGAACTGCACCGAAAAAGAGGATAACTATGCAGTGTGTGTCTGTGTGGAGGGGGGAAGAAACAGGAAGGAGATATGGGAATTTTCAGAAGAGCAAGCATTAAAAAAAAAAAAACAAACAAATAAAAAGAAGAATAAGTGATATAAATAATGTGAACAAACAAGAAATTTGAATACACTTTTCATATTGCCCAAAGTACTTAGGGTAAACATGTAAACATATTAACAGAAATGTTGTATAAAATTTAATCTTTTCATAGAAAAGCTTACTAAACCTTAAGGGCCCATTAGACACAACAGCAAAAATAAAGACAAGCTACTTTTTAGCATTAAAAAGATTAAATATACATCATAGTTTAAACTAACCAGTTGCAAGTCAACAATAACCCTAGAGAATAAAATAATTTTTTTTATAATTCAGTTCATGTGTCTGTGCCTCTTCAAATTCTAGTTACTGGAGAAAAATCCATAATACAATTATAGGTCATTTACATAAGCATTCCCAGGGGCTACCTGATCTTACAATAAGGTTCAATAAACTTTTAAAACAGAGTTAATTTCTGTTCTGACATGTAAAAAATCACAAAATATTATTATAATTAGAAAAACTGGATGTCAGTTATGCCTATGTATATGCAGAATAATTCCATCAAAATCAGTCATCCTGAGCAGAATTTACTTGAAAAAATATCCCATGGACCAATACGCTCTTTGTAGATTCTTGGACAAAGAACTTAACATTAAGTATAACAGATGTAACATTCAGTGTAACAGATACTGATTATGTTTTAGAAGAATCTGACAATAATAAAAAGAATATTTGTAAAGGAGTTATTTGCATTGAGGCTAGATTGTGCTCCAGTTTACACACAAACCATCTAAAACACATGTAGAAAACTGTATTGTATGGGAAACATAAAAGAGTTCTTTGCATGCCGATCTCTAAATACTAGAGTTTGCTGAGCAAAGACACTGACGGTAACTTGTTGTTGGGGCAGCCTTGGCGACAGACACTATGTAGTCATGTAAGTGTTGCATTGTGCCCAAGCTAATAAATCCAAACAACTGCCATGCAAATGTCTTTTGCTGTGCTGTGTTATATGGACTTGTTGCCACAGCCCAGCATTCACTCAGGGTTCTCTGCATTCAACATGATAGCATATTCTAGGCATGTCTATGCTGAAAGATTTTTGTCTTATTGCAACTACTCACTTAGGGCCTCCTTTCAAAATACATTCTAATACCAACTTAAATCCACTCTTCTAGGCAGGGCTTATTTATTATGCTTACAATAAATACAGCAGGACTTATAATTATATGCTTACATCCTATTAATTTCAAATAATATTGTCAATAATTATGTTTTCTTAAGCTGGTGCTGATTTCTGTTAGGTAGGTTTATTTTCTGTTTACAAAAGAATAGTCTCTATTGCACTTTGGTTGGAAACATTTAGAAATCTATTCTTGTGGAAAATTTTAAAACACTTGGAATCAGCAAATATTTTGCTGAATGCCTTCTTTGTTATTACTGAAGCTCTTTCTAGCAATAATAATGTAATTTCCAGATTATAACCAACAGAACTCAGAGTTTCTATTAAAAAGAGACAACCACAAACTTTTTTTTTAACCTTCTCTGCTCCCATCATGTACTAAGAAGGCATTCACAAAGAAGTGTAGACATTTTAACCCCCCTTAAAAAAACTATATAGTCTCTTTAAATTACTTCACAAAAAAATCAATACTGGGCCATAAATGATCTACAAACATTCTTAAAATATAGAACAATCTGACAATTATATCCTTTCTCTTATTGTTTTTGTTTGTTTACTTAAATTAATGCATTTACACTCTGAAGTATAGCATATGTATAATAGGGGAGGCTACACAGATGTTATATGAGTACCATGAAGCATTGTTAGGAAAGGATATTTTTTTGTTTTAAATGTTTATTCATGTTTCTTGTTAATTTAGAAATGAAACACACTTCAGAGCTCATTCTGTTTTTAAATTGATTTTGTTAATAGAGAATTTTTTTCACATCACCATCTCCCAACCTGTAAAATCAGCTTCACAAATGGAAATGACTGATAAATATGTGAGTGGAAGTGGATTTTGGTTTAAATACATGAAGTACTAAAAAGTTTTGAAACAATGAGCAATTATAAATTCTAGCTCGGTTTTTCACAACATGTGTTTCTGTTTATAGCAACGATAGCTGGCAAAGACAAATTCAGTAGTCTTATGCATGCATCAATAGAGACTAGTATACACTATTTATGCATAATTCAGGACATTCTAAATGTAAATGAAGGATGCCCAGGGAAGTGGTTGAGTCACCATCCCTGGAAGTATTTAAAAGACGGGTAGATGAGGCGCTTAGGGACATGGTTTAGTAGGCATGGGGGTGTTAGGTTGATGGTTGGACTCAATGATCTTAGAGGTCTTTTCCAACCTTAATGATTCTATGATTCCATGATTCTATGATTCCCCACCAGCCCCTCCTGGTTGGTGAGAACAAGGTCCAGCATAGCACCTCTCCTCATTGGCTCCTCTACCACTTGTAGAAGGAAGTTATCATCGACATTTATTATCCACAAAAAATCCAAATCAAACAACACCCCACCTGCAAAAGAAAAAAAAAACAAACAAAAAATAACCCTGAAAAACACAGATACTCAGATTTATTATTGAAAACAGCCATTGAGGTTTGACGTGTGTGAATTTTAAAATGAAATATTCAAAAGTGCATGACAGGGCTTGACACAGGAGTAAGATTTCGTACCATGAGTACCATACTTGCATCTAAAGTTTAGTGTTGAATCCATCTGTGCTGTGTGGATCACCTCATACTTAGGCGTTTAGTTAGTTTAATGTGGTTATGTAAGCTCTCCCTATCATTAATGGAGGAATTTTCTGCATTTCAATTGTAAATTCTTACTTGTTCATTTTACTTTGACAAAGTTTCTAAGCCCGAAGTGGGATCTACTCTCCTAAATATAAATATTTTCCTCCTCTACAAATCAGAGACTTTTTTTTTATATATTTCAGATCTTGTAAAAACATTTTAGTAACAAACGAAACACATTTCTTTCACATTTTTGTGAGGGTATAGCAGGTTACCAATTAAAAAAATCATCATACTAAAATAAAAGGAAGAGGAAAGGGAAAGGGGGAGCAAGGTGGAGATGTCATTATGTTACAGTGATTTTCTGTATTACACTATATTTAATTTGTGCCAAAGCCTATATTCTGAAGATGGGCAAATCTATGGTTTTAAAAATACCATTGCAATTTTCTCTAACAAGTTTATCAAGAACATTTTTTACTATAGTGAATAGCTCCCATGGATACAATACTGGAGTTTTTTCAGTGGCCATTTTAGGATTAGGGCTTTATTTTTTAAAATGTTTATAATTACCAGATCTTTGGTTTGGATTTAGGATGAGAATAATGTTGATAACACTCCGATGTTTTAGGTACTGCAGAGCAGTGCTTGCACAGAGTCAAGGCTTTTTCCTGCTTCTCACACACCCTACCAGCGAGTAGGCTGGGGGTGCACAAGAAGCTGGGAGGGAATACAGCTGGGACAGCTGACCCCAGCTGACCAAAGGGATATTCTATACCATATGATGTCATGCTCAGTATATAAACTGGGGAAAATCTGGCTGGGGGTCCGCTGCTCAGGAACTGGCTGGGTATTGGTCAGCAGGTGGTGAGCAATTGCATTGCGCAACACTTGTTTTGTATATTCTTTTTTTTTTTTTCTCTTTCTTTTCTGTCCTATTAAATTGACTTTATCTCAGCCCACTAATTTTACCTTTTTTTTTCGATTCTCTCCCCCATGCCACCGTGGGGGAGTGCATGGATGGCTGTGTGGTGTTTAGCTGCCTGCCGGGTTAAACCACAACAGTCTTTTAGTTTTCAGGATTCTGCGCTGGTTCAGGGATGTCATGGAAGCTTATGTAATCAAATTAGGCAGGTGATAGTTTTAAAAGTAAACTTTATTTTAACAAAAATTGTTTAGCAGAAAACTAACTAGAAATGTGGCATCCACACTCCGACAACATCAGTAAACCACAGGTTCAGGATGGTGTACGAGGGATTAATACTGTACAGCTAGCTTTAGAAATGCGGATCCAAAATGTGCACAATCACTCACCTATAAGATGAGGGCTCTCAACCTCAAGGAGTTTCCTTGAGCGGCGTCCCGACCCAAGGGGAGAGTCCTCGACTGCAGACCTGCTGCTCCAAGGAGGACCGACTCAACTTGCCCTCCAGTGGGGCTCCATTTATACCCAAGTCGAATCTGATCTGTGGTCAATTGTAGTTGGCTGAGGGCCTTAACTTTCTTACTCCTTGCCAAAGGTGTATATGTGACCATAATTACTGGCCCAAGATGTGTACGTGATAGTCAGCACTTGCCACCTTAAAGGCGTGAAAGTAAGGGCGTGAAAGGTAAGGACACAGTCATCTTAATGCCCCCAGTCTTTGTCAGGGCGGGTGCACCTGCCACAAGGGGTGAAGTTCCAAATCATTGGAGGTGTGCACTGTCCTAGGTACTTGCCCATACTATCCCACACACCCTGTAAAATGTCTGTAATATGTCTACAAATGTCCACAAAATGAAGTATATAGGATGTAAAAATAAATCTTGGGTATGTCTGCTTGATCACTTAAAAAACTTAGTATCTGACTATTTTCTTATGAAAAGATGCTCTGGCTAGATAAAATGCTTGAGTTTTTCACTCTGAAAGAGACATTTCCTTGTCTTTTGGAATAGACAAGATGTTAGGTTAGGTATTTTATGTATGTTTCCTTCTGTTATCCACCTCAGAATCTTGCAAGGGCCTCTATGACAAATCTTACAATGTTTTTCCACCTGGTAAAGAAAAGTCTTCATGATTTTTCTTTTCTTTTCTTTTTTTTTAATTGCAGGCAACACTATGTGGAATCAGAAGAGGAAAGTGAATCAGACCTGTTATTTATTTGAGAAGAAAAAGCTGCTGCAGACATATAAAAGTAGAACTTTAAATCAGCTTTTACTTCAGCTACAGAACTGAAATCATGTGGAGTCAAAACAGGTGGCTGAGAAATGACCATGTTCCACCCCATGGAGCATTATTGTACAACTAAAGCATTTATGCTCAAGACTGTTAGATTTTATAGTGTATTTCTGCACTTTACTTTCTTCATTGTTGTTCAGATATTATACAATAAGTACTTGGTCTGCAAAGAAATAAGGCACTTAAATCCTGATTAATTGTCCCTATAGGCAGTTGCATATGAAATGAAGATTAGATGTTAAATGGCAAACACTTTTCTTTACTCAGCTTCTGTTATACTCAAAGTGCCTTCATTTTCACTATTAAGTCTAAGCAGCTAAGGACTCTTTAAACTCTGTTGGGGATCCTGACCGAAGATAAGTGCCTTCCTACAGTTACATAATTAAACGTTGAAGAGAGAAGGACTTATGATTTACTCTGTAATCTATGGTATGTGACTCCCACTCAACTGGCAGTTAGGGCTCTCATTCTTGGGCACTTAATTGTCCCCCAGCATGAGTGTAAGGGCAGCCTAGGTAAGTAATTTGTGACTGCGGGTTCTTGCAAATGGCAAGACTCCTAAAAATCAGGTATTGCTGTGCACTGTGAACTTTTAACTCAGCATCCACAATACTTCCTGTGTTCTTTTGTGGATGTACACCTTAGTTGCTCACAGTTTGTAAACAACATATTCAAATTTCAGATACTTCTAATCTCTTTGCAATTATTACAGGGGAATTTTTTTTTGCAGCACTGAGATTGATGCCATGAGTGTAATAGGTAATCTGAGGTAACTCATTTTTCTGGTTTATGCCTCATACTTTCCATCTCTAAAAATATGGAAATTGGATATGACCTATTCTGTTAGGGGCTCTGTTGCAAATGAAAGCTCCAAGTGGAAGGTGATTATTATTCCTATTGTAATATACAGTAATGTATTTCCTATCTGCACAAATCTCTCATTCAGATTCTATGCAACAGAGTGTCTGTGTTGCATGGTGTAGTTGTACTTGAGCTGGTTTAGTGCTAGCAAATAAAAGAGAACCTGAAACCAAATGACATTTATTAGTTCACGTCCACACTGCTTAAGGCTAGCACTCCTTATGGGTTTGTCTCAGAGACAACCAGTTGCAGGTAGTGACCTAAAAATTAATTAGTGTAGAAAATGAGAAGACATTGAGTGCCTAGTCCTTTTTCATTTATGAGTGTAGATCTACACTGAGATCCCTGAAGTAGCTCCTTAGGTGGTACGTCTAAACCAGTGCTCTGGAAACAACTAATATTATTTTAAATTTCAACCCCATCTACAGCTTGATGATTAAAGCATTTTTTACACAAGAAAAGTAGGTTTGACTCTTCTAAGGAAGTGTAACAAATTGAATCTGAGTGTCTCATAAATACATAAAAAGAAGACAACTCCATTACCAAAATGCTTTTTAAAGTAATCTAGGTGTTCCATCAAGAATGCTTTCTGGGCTGTGGAGATTTTTCAACACGCGTATCCCTGTTTTAATGGCTTAATTTGAGACATGCTGAATAGTCTGAGTGACAGTGGCTTACTTCCTGCATGAATGCTGGTTGCTTTAGTTCCCTTCTTGAGGGTCTCGGTGTATGTCTATATCACACAATGCACTGCCATTCACATATGCTTGTGCAAACTGCCTGCAGGCTAAAGATGATACAGATACCACGTTACACGGCTAGGCCTTGGTCAGTTAGCTCTGAGGTAACACCACCTGGACACAGCTATACTGCTTGCAGTCTGTATGTCAGCGGTTTTGCTCTGTGTAAACACATCAGTTAATTTGGAGCTAGCTCAGAGCTATCATCTGAAATGTCATCAGGCAGTATAGTATAGATGCATCCTTAGGCATCTCATTCATTTTACTGAAGTAATTCTAAGTGATCAGTGTAAGCTTTTACAGACAAATCAAATTCAGGTATCAAAGACACAAATCTGCATGTTAGCCAATTTCTATCAAAATAATGATTATTATCTATCCTCTGTCATCTAACAGCTGCCTTTAAAATATATCTGCCACAATTATGCTGATTGTTCTTATCAAGATATATCTCTATGTGCAAAACATAAAGGTCTGGAGAAAACATAAGCAGAAAAAAAAAAGAAGACATGAAGCAATCTTCCAATAGTGTTCACATTAGAGTGACAACACTTAGAGAACCTACTGAAAAAAAAAAGAAAAGAGTAGTCAGAAAGGTTTGTGTTGAAAAATGACATCAACATTGCAAAAGGTCAGTCATAATTAGACAGCTGAAGAAATGTCAGTATTGCTTGAAGGGACTGACTAAAATCCCTTTTAAAACACTGAAAAATACAAATGTTGATCTATACAAAGTGAAGTCTTGCTACATCATGGTATAATTGTAATTTATCACGGGGTTGTAAGTGGTACTTAATACATTTTTAACTCTGGGATTCATATACGTTTAAATGCTTTAGACTTTGCTCTAATTCACTCAAAGGTGTTCTAAAATTCTGTTATATTTCAAAGTGAGCATATGGATTTGTGCTCATCATGAAAACTCTGTAATTAAACCAGGAATACTTCATTATTTTATTAATCTTATATTTTATCAGAAAGAATTAAAGAGACTTAGATAAATTTATCCTCTCATTACAGTTCTTCCTTCGAGCTGTTTTATTTAATTTGAAACAACACTTGCTGAGGGAAAACAATTGTCAAGCAATGGGTCAAATTATATATGCTTTTCCAAATGTACTTTTCCCTTTTCCTTAAGCAATGCAGGAACTGCTGGAGCAGCTTTCAGATACATACAATGTTTCAGATGCACGTTTAAACATTTTTAGAGGCAAGCAAAATGAGACTTTAGTATAATAAGATGTTCTTAAAATTAATATACTACAACAGAAAATGGAAGTAAAGAAAATGAAGGAGTCAATATTTCAGCTACAAATCCCTATGGGTAACACCTAGAAGTTTTGAACTAAGAACCTTTCCAATGGACATTCAGGAAGACCAAACAAACATTGTCAGGTGTGAGCAAATTTCATTATTCTCACATAAAGAAGCTGCTGGCAAGCTTTGAGTTATACACATGAGCATTCTAGAGACTGTTGGTCCCACAGAGAAGAGAAGCAACAACAACAACAACAAGAAGAACAACAACAGTGGAATACTTTTACTTAAATAAAGTGTTTCCTATCTTACTGGAGATGATGAGATATCTAGAGGAGTTTTCTATTCAGTCAGACCTTGATTGATAGGGCCAACTCAGGCAGGTCTGAGATCTTTCATAGAAAACTGAGGGACAGTCTTTACTGCTGAGTTTAGTCTTATTCCCATCAGATTACATTTAAGAGGCAACTTCTAGCCAGTGGTTTGTAGAGATTATTGAGAGGAAAATCAATTTTGTTGAAAAATTAAGGATCAGATTTAACTTGAACTCTTAAATCTGACTTGGGTATCCTGTAATAAAATGGAATAAGTACCACCTCTTCAGCAAGTGAAAACACAGGGCATATCATCTTTCTACCTTCAGTTTAAGACCTTGAATTCAAAGTACAGATTGCCCAGTTAAAGCTAAAAAAATGTCATATCATGTTCTTTAAAATAAATTATTATAGACTACCACACAAACTAAAACCTCAAGCAAACAAAAAATCCAAGCAAAAAACCTCAGTAGTCTCATGATATTTAGGATACAATTCTGTTGTCTAAACATAGGTATCTGGTGCCATTTGAGAAGTCTCTAAACATCCTGCCTACAACTTAGCTGCAGTCTGAGAAGGGCAAAGATGTCTTTAAAGTCCTGTGACAGTTCTTTAATATCTTAGGTACACCAGAATACCTTAAATGCTTTTAAACTGTACTAAATAATTTTAGACTTCTGTAACTGAGTCTCATGCTAGAGAAAGATTTAACTCCAGAGAAGGAATAAATTTTGGTATCTATTCACTGTTTGGATGTCTAAGCTTTTATTATTATCAATGGAGAGTAGGTGAACTCTGGTTAACTGTCTAGTTTCTGTTGACAGTATTGAAGAAGGTCTTAATTCAGTTGTCTAAATGTAAACATCTAATGTCATCTTAGATGCTGTTGAGTAACCAGACTGTTACTTTGCTGGAAATTTTTCAGGTAAACAATGGTATTTCAAATTAATTTAACTGCATGCATGTGAACAACAGTTTTCTAAGTACTGTGTAAGCATAAACACTTAATTCACATGTAGATATCTCTATTTAGGGTTGTTGTTTTTTTTCTGAGATTTCTTATGGACCTTGATCCTGGTAAATGTTTCCATTAATTTCCCTGTTGCTGCTGAATCAGCCACCCTGGCCCAGCTTTCTGTCCTTCTAAGAGAGGGCTTCTTGGGTTGCCCTTCAGGACTTTCTCTTGCAGGTGTAACAGGATTCATTAGTTTGTCAACATAGGAAACCAAACTACTCAGTCTGGCCTGTGAAAACCATATCAGAAGCTGGAGAAGGTATAATCACTGGTATTTCCCATTTTCCTGCTTCTCATACTGCCCGTGTAGGCATTTTGGGACAGTGAGGTACTAGCTGCTGCTGACCAGGGAGGTACCGGGCTGTCTGTGGTCTGACTTTGTGATCCTACCTGTATTTCTTCCCCAGGGAGAGGTGTTTGTGTGCCCTACACAGCAAGTTCCAGGCTGGCAGAGTTTCTGTGCCATCTTACGCAGGCAAGTGGTACCTTTTTTATGAGAGAGCAGACTGAGTATGTTTACCTGATGTAAAGTTTTTCAATAAATGTTCCCAGATTATTAGGGTGTAGGCTGAGGCATAGCATGGAAAGAGAATAGCATGGGCTAATTGCCATGTAATTTTGGGATAGGTGTTTTCAGGCTTAGTGCATTTCACTCACTAGCATTTTTATAAAATTTTAAATCTCATATCATCCCCAAAGCCTTTGTTTAGTTAGAATTTTATTTTGCTATTATGAAAACAATGTACACCTAAGTAAAGAGAATTTGATAGGGTAATACGTTCATACTGCTTGTAGGTATGAGACTTTGTACTTTGCTTAATCTGTGTTTTCTATAAATAATTTGAAAACATAAATATCTGGCATTTTATTTAATTACCAACCTGCCATGACACTGTAACTCTTATTCCAAGATAGATAATTAGAAACGATGCATGGCCAATGCCATTATATAATTTTTCCCTGGTTTCTTTGTGTGACTCAGGTGTATTGTTCACTAATATTAATCAAGTAACATCACCTACAACATCATACCCAATAATAGTAGTACTGCAAACCGTGTTATGTGTAACATAAAAAGTATAGAGAAAGATTTTGTATGCTCTAGGGAAAATAAATAAAGACAAGTCATCCATGTAAATGAGCAAAGAGATTAATACATGTGTAAGCTTCTGTCAGGAAGTTGTAAGGAAATCTTTCTTCTCTGTACTTGTTCTAATGTAGACACTTTATTTTAAGGAAATTAAGTAAATTATCAAAACGTACGAGGCTCCAAAATTTTCATTACATCAGTAGTGAAAATACAATGGCTCAAAAATATTTTAAGTATTGTCTCTCTCAGGTTAATTGTATCTGCTTCAATTTTTCTTTGAAATATTTTTAAAACAGAAAGAAACACCATGTGGAACATTCCATTTAGACTGATGAATGGTCAATAGGAATTATCTTATGTTTTTTTACCTTTTTCTCCCCTGCTCAGCCCTCAGTTCTCTTAGCTTATTTCACTTTTAAGACCTGCAAGTACACTAAAAGTTATTTATTACTTAGTTCCAACTCCAAATATTTATTTTGCAAAATGTGTATTCCATAAAATTTTGACATTAAACCAAATGTCTTTTAAATTAAAAATCTTTATTAAAGTTAAAAGAAATTACAATATTCCAAAATATACAAAGTTTTTTGAGTTCTACGAGATTGCTTTAATTATTTGTGTTTGGGTTATTTTAGTAAAAGAAGGAAATTAAATTCCTGTTTATAAGCTGACATAACATGGTAGGACTTTATAATTAAGTTAATATTCTGAGCAGGAATTTCATTCATTCGGTATATAAATAACATGAAATTGGTTCAAAACATAACACTGCATAAACCATTAAGAAATAACAGAATTCTGGATTAAAAAAAAAAAAATTACTTAGCCTACTGATCTTAATATATATATACACACACACACATCTTAAAAATATATATACACACATATATATAAAAGAAACTAAGCAACCCAATCATTTGTATGGAAAATACTTCCTAGTATTTTTTTCTTCAAATTGCTGTATGAAAGAGCTTTCATTAATTATGTAATAAAGTCAATGTACAAAAATGAGTACATGAAAAGTTTATGTCAGTCAAGTTCTTGGCTGTATAATATTTTCATTATAAGATTATAATATTCACATTCCATACACCTTTGTAAGCCTTATTTACATTTTATTATCAGAACATAGGTGAAGTTCCAGCCACACTTCCATGAAGAAAAACTTTACCATGTTGTTTATGTTGTCTAAAAATTCATATTAGGAAAATATATACAATAAATAAGTGCCATTACTATGCTTCTTGCTTCTTTCCTTTCTGAGACTATGAATCTTGGATATTCAACCACTTGGGCTCAAAATAAAAAAGGAGATGTTTCTAAAGCCAAACCTTCAGTCTGGTAGTTTGCTTGCTATCATGCACAGCTGGGATCTGTGGAAATGAACTCCCTTCAACTAAATAGGACTTTTATATCAAATATCTTTCCTGAAAAAATGTTGTGCTTTGTTCATCTTACTCTGATGATGTGCAATATTTCCCAGTTGTAATAGGAAAAAAGTGATTCTTATTCAGTTACTTGGGGGAAAAAAGAAAAACACCTATTCACATGAGAAGATGCAAGATTATGAATCTTGTGTGCATGAAGGTACCTCCCTTGGAATTTTGACTGAAACATCTAAGGTTTTTAAAACCCTGAGCTTTTGTCCTGGTTTTGGCATGATTTCTTCATGCATCATGCCAAATTTGAGGATCATATTGTACTGTGGGGTGAGATTTGTAAAACCAGTTTTGATCTCTTTTCTGAAAAGTATTTCATGGCGTACAAATAAATGAATAAAAATATAGAAGTATATAACTATATTTCTCTCTCATAGGAAGAGTGCTTAATTTTAACATCATTTTTGGTAAGTGTTCTAATTAGTAAGTTGTTACAGGATATTATGTGAGTGCAGAGAGGGGAATGAATAAAGGGAGCTGGTGGAAGAAAGGTCTGTATTTTATGAAAACAAAGGCTGATTTGCTTATGCTTTAAAAGTGCTCTACAAGACATATAACTAAATAGATTTGAAAGGTTTAAGACTAGTTAGCCTAAGTGCCTTCAAGATTGTTCTAGCTTCTGCTAAACCCTTTTTTTCAGATCTTGAATCCCCTGAGGATGTTTATGGAGAACCTGGATACCAAATGGGAGGTGCAGACTCCATCACCCAGCAGGGCCTAGTTCCATGTCTCTGTTGCCCAAATTTCAATATCTTTCATTATGATCCATTTTCAGATTGGCTCATTGTCCGTATACTATGTAGTGTACTATGTCTCTGAACAAGAGAAAATATGTTCGATCAGTATCCACTTTTCTAAATCAGCTATGCTAACTTATCCAAAAATGTACAAAAGTTATTAGATTAAAGTTATAAAGTTATTGCCATCAGGTCCAATAGCTTTACAAAAAGGTTCTAAATGAAAATGTGATTAGGAGAGACAAGACCATAGATTTAATTAAAACTTCTCTGATATCATTGACTTCCAACTCACGACTTACCATTGTGGTTCAGCAAGACTTTTAAAAATTCTTTTAATGTCAAATCTGAAGGGCATTGTTAGCTAGGAACTCAGAGAGACAAACTTGGTGTATGGTAGTCAAATCCCAGTGCAAAAGAAAGGTTTTTATAAACTGTTATCTTTAGTATACTAACGTCTTTAACAAAGGTCAGTTTGTTTTTATTCTTTTTTGTTTTCTTCCTGTGGTATATAGATCTGCACTTTTATTTTTGGTCTTGTTTGGTGTATCTTTGCCTCCAGGACTACAGTATTGTGACTAGATGGAGGAGAAACAACAGAATATTTGTCTCAAAATGACCTAGACATAGGGGTATTATTAACTGGAATTTCAGATAAATAGTTTATGATTTTTTCTTGTTCCCTTCATATTTAGCTATATAGCAGATGTTTAAATGGAACCCAAAATATAAAAATTGATTGCTTTATAAGGGTGCCCATAGATATTAATAGGCATAATCTGAATTGTGGATTTTATGTTACATGCTACTGATTTGAGACAAGCATTTGAAATGACTCGTGAACAGAGGACAAATTCATGCAACAAGTTATATCCAGTTACAGAAATCAGAAAACCTTTACATTATTTCTGTCAATTTTTTCATTGTGAAACATTAATTTTATTTCACAGTGTATTATATTTTCATCTTTAAAAATAGCCCTTATGATGACAGACCACAGAAAGACTTATCTCTTTTTGCTTAAAAACCAACCAACCAACAACAACAAAAAACTATTAAATTTTTTTGAAAGACTTATACTGTAAATTAAAATTGTCTGGTAATGGAATATGATAAGACATGAGATTTTCTGTTTAAGTAACTGCTTAAACTTTTTTTTTTCCTTTCTTTCCTTTTTTTTTTTTTTTTTTTTTTTCCTTAAGAAATGAGAA
>NW_008825308.1:5400494-5411128 GCF_000699105.1 Pygoscelis adeliae | reverse complement strand
CATCTTTCCATTGTCCTCCATCCTGCTACAGCTGCCTCTTGACACCCTGCCTGGAGTCCCCATTGCTGATCACACACTGGTCCTTGTTGTGCTGTGATTTTTTTTTTTTTTTTTTTTTTTTTTTTCCTTTCTTTCCTTTTTTTTTTTTTTCTTTTTCTCTCCTTAAGAAATGAGAGAAATTTGTACTGTACTCTCCATGGAGTAGCCCTTTTCCCAGCTTATTAAACTCTACTACAAAATCATTCCGTTTAGAAGGGAAGTTTGTATCTGGTATCTGAATTCTTATTGCTTTTATTTACAGGTTCATCCCAAAGTGACTGTATCACCATCCTACTCTAAACAGAAAAAAACACTTTTTATAGTATTTATAACAATACAAGAAAACAAAGACAAAACCCAAGATCAGTCAACCCAGCACTGAACTGAACCCTGATTTAGAAAGATAGCATTTTGAACTGTCTTTAATATATTCCTGTGTGATTTTGCATTACCTATATTGAAACACAATGGGGTAGCAAAGAAAACATCTTTAAAATGTATTGTATTATCTCTGAGCTTTGTTATGTATTAAATATTAAAGTTACAGACTAGAATATGAAATGAATTAATCATATCACTATAAAAAAACCAAACACAAAGAGAGGAAAAAAAATTCCCCATTTCTTAAAAATGCAAAAAAAAGATCCTTGTTTCTCTACAGAATTTCAATTAACATATTCCAGTAAACACATTTTAAACATCTGCTAAAGAGATGGTTGCTAAAATAATGATTGCAAAAAGACTGCAATTTTATTTGGCAAACTTCATTCACTTAAATATATCCCCTGAATTTGTTATATAATTCTAAAAATAAATGAATGTGATGAAGTTTTAAAAGAGTCCAATTTTTCTCAATATCCAGTAGCAATTTAACATAATTTTCCTGTTTCTATCATTGGTAAATATAATTTTATCACCATAAAAAATGGTTTGCTTTAATGATGACAGTCTGAGGAATGGGAATGTACTACACCCGAGGTTCTGACTGCTCACGAACTTCTATGTCTGGAAGTTTGGATAAGGAAAGTCTTTCCATCTGCTGGTGCCAAAGAGCTAGGAAAGAGAGAACTACGTTTTTCAAAGTAGGAGAAAAGAGTTAATCAGATCTCACTTGAATTAGATAGTCTAAATTATTATCTACTTCTGTCTTCTACAGCCTAAACAGCTGTAAAATCCATTTAGATTTACAGATAACCAGTAAAGAATGACCAAGGAATTTATTATGATTCTATTTAAAAAAAAAAAACAAAGGTAAAAATATGAAATTTCATTAATTTCCCCCATGCACACACCAGTTCAGAACTTACAGTCCCTTTTTCAGAAGATATTAACCACAAAGACCTTCAAGATTTACTGTAATTATAAAAATAATGAATGTTATTTAAAAATCTATCAACAATTGTTTTGAGATAAAAAATTAATGACTGACAAAAAAATCAGAATTGCAATAGCACTCAAAAAGGATGAACTGCACAATTAATGAGAGTTTTGTGACTAAGTTCATGCTATATATTATTTTCATTATGAATGCATCAGATATTATTCATAATTCCCACAGGGCTTTGTTAATAAGATGTAAAAGCTAGTGCTTATAAAAGACAATGAACTGTATATTCCCTAAACCTCTGAGAAATCTCAAAAACATTTGAAAGTGCAAAAAATAACCTAGGCAAGAGTATTTTCTGAGTTTTTAAACAGTGCTTTACTTTACCTTTTTAGATGACATCTAAAAATCAAAACCTCTGATTTTCCTTTCAAGTATCAATCATACTTATGAATAACCCCACTTAAATTTCTATAATAATATTTTAAAATAATAAAGATCAAGTTTGATTCATTTCTGTTTAAGCACTCTGTATAATATTAGGAAACAAAATCTGCTTCATGAGCCTCTAATTTTTTTTTTTTTTAGTCCTTTAAATTTTGTTTCAAGTTCAAAATATTGCAGAAAAATAACATGATAAATTTTATTGTGTTTACTGACGATTCATGCCACATGATTTATTTCTGTTGGAAAATGAACAAGACCTCATGTTGCCTCTTTGGAAGCATTGGCTCAAATCCTCATCCAAAGTGAACTGAAACTGATATTAGAAATTCTTTATCCCCTTCCCAAGTAAATTTACTGCCCACTTTGGCTAAGTTGCCCAACATCCTGTATTGGGTTTACATGGCAAGGTTTTGGTAGCGGGGGGCTACAGGGGTGGCTTCTGTGAGAAGATGCCAGAAGCTGCCCCCATGTCTGACAGAGCCAATGCCAACCAGCTCCAAGATGGACCTGTCGCTGGCCAAAGCTGAGCCAATCAGCGATGGTAGTAGCGCCTCTGGAATAACATATTTAAGAAGGGGGAAAAAAACTGCTGCACAACAGCAGCTGGGAGAGAGGAGTGAGAATATGTGAGAGAAACAACTCTGCAGACACCAAGGTCAGTGAAGAAGGAGGGGGAGGAGGTGCTTCAGGCACCAGAGCAGGGATTCCCCTGCAGCCTGTGGTGAAGACCATGATGAGGCAGGCTGTCCCCCTGCAGCCTATGGAGGTTAATGGTGGAGCAGATATCCACCTGCTGCCCATGGAGGACCCCATGCCAGAGCAGGTGGATGCACCCTGAAGGAAGCTGTAACCCCATGGAAAGCCCACGCTGGAGCAGGCTCCTGGCAGAACCTATGACCTCGTGGAGAGGAGCCCACACTGGAGCAGGTTTGTTGTCAGGAGTTGTGACCCCGTGGGGGACCCACTCTGGAGCAGTCTATTCCTGAAGTACTGCACTCCATGGAAAGGACCCATGCTGGAGCAGTTCTTGAAGAACTGTAGCCTGTGGGAAGGACCCATGTTGAAGAAGTTCATGGAGGACTATCTCCTGTGGAAGTGACATCACGCTGGAGCAGGAGAGGAGCACGAGGAGGAAGGAGCAGCAGAGACAATGTGTGATGAACTGACCACAACCCCCATTCCTTGTCCCTCTGTGCCATGTGGTGGGGAGGAGGCAAAGTCAGGAGTGAAGCTGAGTCTGGGAAGAAAGGGAGGGGTGGGGGGAAGGTATTTTAAGATTTGTTCTTATTTCTCATTATCCTACTCTGATTTGATTGACAATAAATTAAACTAATTTCCCCAAGTCGAGTCTGTTTTGCCTGTGATGGTAATTGGTGAGTGATCTCCCCCTGTCCTTATCTCAACTCATGAGCCTTTCGTTGTAACTTCTCCCTCCTGTCCTGCTGAGAAGGAGTGACAGAGCAGTTTGATGAGCACCTGGCAGCTAGCCAAGGTCAACCCACCACACATTTGAAACTCTGTATCCTACCTCTGGAGTTTTGAGTTCCAAGGCAATTATAATTCAAAAAACTTATGGGCATACAGGTCTTGACAGTGTCAGGGAATGCAGGACCTGGTTGTTAATCAGCTGAGCAAGATCAGGTTATATTAAAGACTGCAGTCCCAAGTGTGTCCAAGGATGTTTCCCATTGCTAGATATCAGTGAGTCAGATCAGAGACAATAAGAAAGTAGGAGACAGAGTGATCCCACAACACCCCAAATTAGCAGATGTTTCTGATACAGATAGCAAGTGAGGAGATTATTGTGGTACCAGCAGAGCAATGATGTCCAAATGAAGCCTGAAGAATAACATTGGAGCTGAAACTGAGCAAGCAGAAAATGGTAGAAAGGGGAAGCTGGAAAAGCAAGAGGCAGTGGCACTAGCAGCTGAGGTCTTAATCCAGGTGTATGCCCTGTACGTCAGGGATTGGAGCCATTTTTTGGTTTCTTGTTAGCTCATCTTTACAGAGAACTATCACTACTTCCCCTGCTTCTCAGTGCCAAGAGCCTCCTCTTTTACCTGTTTTCTTCCAGCATGACTGAACATAGTCCTGAGGAAGCCAGCAATCATGTTTTCTATTCCTTGGCTGACAGCATGACCACATAATACAATTTCCCTTATCTAGCATGCCCCAATTCACTCCTCTGCTAGAGAACTCCAGAATGGTTTTATGATTCCTGTCACACAATTTCCCAAGTCTCTTTTCCTTAGCTTTAATAGGAAGACATACATCAAAACACTCTGGAATATACTATCACTCAAAGGAAATGGGTTTGCTTGGACATGTTTAGAAGCTTCAATCTACAAAACAAAAATTAGTTAGCTGATCCATTTGAAGAGAAATATCTTTGCAAATTTACCAGTGAGGCGTGCCAATTTTCTTAAGGAAGATTGAGCCAGGTTTTGGAATCACTAGAACAGTGTCCTACGTGCCTAGACAAAGCTGGGTTGCAGTGCTGGACCTAAATTCTCTCTGTGAAACTAGTCTACGTAAAAATGCAAATGTTTATTGGTGCACTGTACTGTATCTTATATTCCATTTTTTTCAGAAAAGGAATCCCTTTTGAAATTATGACTTTTAAATCCCAAGGATAAGAATCACCTGCTTGGTGTAATAATAAATACTTCCCGTATTTCTGCTAAAGGTTCCTGAAAAATCGAACAGATATTACGTATATGTAGCCATGTAGCTCACATAAATACAGCATGATCATTGCTACTAACACCACACAGGTTTTGCACTGAGTTGGCAAGGCCTTAGGGCTGAGATTTGTCAGGTTTACTTTGCCTGAACTTGTCTTGACCTGCCTGGAACTTTGTTTTCAGTTGGTTTGTTTTTTCTAAAGATTATTGGCTATGCCTAATTTGTATTACTTTTGCTAGTCTTCGTATGGTATGACTAGCTTTTATATTAATAGTAGCAATATGTAGTTGCTCTGTGTAGATATTTACAATTTGTGCACAATAATGTAGCGTATAGAAAGTCAGGCCTTTCAGGGGTGGAGACACAGAATATGGTGTAGAAGGACACAGGCTGGGATGATAACAAGTGGGGCATGGGCTTGGCAGTGGAGACCCCACAACCATAAACAACTCACTAGTGGTCAGCTGAAGACATATGGGCCAGAATTTGGACAAAATTGGGCTTGAGTTAACAAAGAGTGAGCATGTAGCACACATAAAATGCACCACAGATGATAAATTCAGGTACTACATGGAGTTGCAAAGCAATGAAGAAACTGTAAGCTGCTAGAAAACATTAAAAAAAGAGAAATATCCAGGTGAATTCTAAGAGAAAGGAGAGAAGTAAGAGGAGACACCATCAACATCAGTCTTCCCAGTGAGGCACTTCAAGACAAACTGCAAATCCCAGCCCTGGCTGGGAGAGGACTGGCACTATTGGTGAAATGTCCATGGGGGTAGTGAGAGAGTGAGAATGACACAGAAAAGAGATAGATACTAAGTGTGACCGTGTAACAATTTTAACTGCATTATTATACTAATAATATATTTTTCCCTTTATGTAAAACGTGTTCCTTGTTTGCCCATCACAAGAGTTTGTACATAATAAATAGAATATATAACTAAAAGCTTAGAGGTTATTTTCCTGGTTTTAGACAAGCTATACAAAAATCAATCCATTTTCAGTTAAAAAACTATACAGTTTATGATGGCAAAATTGACAGGAGAATATTTGGCTAGCTTAAGAGTAAGAGTTTCTCTAAAGTGCATATTCATCCACCTATGGATGATGTAGGTTGTAACAGCAATCCACAAAGACTCACAAATCATAACTGTTGTTCACTTTTTTAGATAGAAAATTTTCTTGATTATGAGTAGCTGAGCAGATGTATCAAGGAGATATTCTCAAAGCTCTCACTGATAACTTTTCTCTGTATTCAATGAAAAATGGTAGACTTACTTACAGAAACAGAAACTTAGTCAAAATATTGGATATTTAGAAAAATAAGGTTTGCTACCAAGGAAATTCTTGTCAAACAGCATCCGACTCCAGAAAAAGAACTACTTAACGTTATCTATGACATGCTATGTTTTTTAACTTAAAGGTAGTGCTATAAAAATAAGATTGTTTTGATAAGTCTTGTTAAATTTTAAAATATTTTTAAAATATAAATATGCTCATATAAATATAATTCTTAATTTTATATTATTAATTAGTTAGGGCTGAGTGCCACTAAGCTTTGAATTCGTATGATTCACAGTGAAAAGATTCATTTTCAGGAACAAATCTTGATGTCCTTGAACATGCTTTTGTATTCCTACTAGGAAAGAGGTAAACTTCATAGAATATGGAAATAAATAATGAATTTTTGGATTATAAACAGAAAAGGACAGCTATGCTTGATTGATTTTTAAGAAAATATTTACAAGGAATGAGCAGAAAAGTATAATTATTAGAAAGCTGAAGAGTATATATTGAAACATATGACTATAATAACAATTGCATTATATGTTTTGATGTAAATCCTCAAATGTTTGTTTTACATATGAACACAGTAATGCAGAAAGTCTCATTACATTTGGTTTGTTGAACCTAATAACATAATTCACGCATCATTTTTTACTGAGGCTAGAAGAATTAAAAAGTGTATTAGCAAGAAAACCCTTTGTATGTTAAATCCTAGTAGCACTTCTCTGAAGACTGCTTCTAACTTACAACTGTTACATTCCACTTTTCCTCAAACTACTGATTTGCTAAGTGTATTAAATTAGCTCTCATGCGGGCTTTAAGATACTGTTAGTGGTAATTAATTTACAGCTGTTCTAGTATTAAAGACACCTCAAATACCCATAATTGTACATCTTTTTTTCTGTTTTGTGGAATAATGACACACATTTGTTTGGAATTTATACCAGTTTCTTTGGAAAATCTCTAAAGGTGTTGATATCCTATAATGTGTACCACTTGCATAGTTTAAAATCATAGTTAAAACAACCCAATACATTAATATATTTCATCACTTCCATTATTTAACATGTTAAAAAAAGCTATTAGAAATATGATTGAAATCTGATGTGGGGTTTGTTTTTTTTTTCTCTCATAGGATTAATCATTCCAATCTAAGATAGGTGTTTAGATAACCAGATTGAATTTCACTCTGGAGGTTCTCCACTTCTGTCCGTTGATCATAAAAGAAACTTCACTGCCTTTGACCAGAAAAGTAACTTCAGATAACTGATTTGCTCAAATAATTTTTACAGTGTTAAATAAACTGGGCAATATTAACTGTTTCATCATGTTTCATAAACTAATGTGTTTTCACTCCACCTTGCTGTCCTTTCATAATACAGCTAGAAGATGTGAGAGAGTACCTGAGATAGATCAACTATACACTATCTGAAGATGTGGATATGAAAGATTAATCCAGTGGATTAAACTTTTGTCTTTAACCTAATTAAGAAAGCAGATCAGGATAAGTACAGATCTTCAAGGGCAATAGGCATTTATCTCCCCTATGAATGTCTGCAATTGTTGTTACTCAAATATCTGCTTTCCCTGGAGAATTTTTCTTAGGGATATGATGAGTTAAACTAGCTTAAAGGCTGTGGCCATTTGCCACTAGCCTGTCCTTTGCTTGAGACATCTAAGCTTTGTATGCTTCAACCTTTCATGACTAGACATGGACAAGAATAATTTCTTTAGTGTTATTTTAAGCTTTTCATCATATAACCAGGAATTTAAAAACAAATTGCAACTACACTGAACCAATTCCATTTGTAATTGAAGACATTTGAATATTATCTTTAACAAGTCATTAGGAAAATGTGTAAAAAACAACTTTAATTTGAATATTTTTGAGATATTCTGGACCTAATCATGCTACCACTGAAGCAAAATCTAAAACTCCCACTGACTTCAGTGGGCTCAGGATTATATACACAGCAGGAGACAAGACTCAGGAACCCATGAGGTCCTTTTCATCCCTATGTTACTACAATAGGAGCAGAAATCTGCTGCAAGCATGATAATGTCAGGTTGTAAGGCTTGAGAAGTTTGAAAGCTAGGACTTGTATATGAGCAATATTCTTTTTGAGAAGTACAACTAATATAAATGAAGCTGTGGTTTTGAAATTAAGTTTCTATTTGGTATAAACATTAAGGACTACAAGTTACCAATATATCTGATACAGATTTACATTTTATAATTATCTTGGCTTAAGATTATGATGGTTGTTTGAAGCCTTTTCTTACTGTGAAAAAAGGCAGGATTTTAATTAGTTTTATTTCCAGCATTCAGCTGATGTGCATGGGTGACAAAATGAAGTGTGAGACATGGTAATCATTGTAAAGTTTTTACTGCAGTATGAGTACATTTATTCAGTGCAGAACAACTGGAAATCAGCTTGAATGCCCTGTCAGGGTAACTAACTCAACCTCATCTTTCACATTTCATGTTCTTTTCCTCACTAACAACAGCAGCAGCTGCACTAGTCTAAATTCCCAGAATTATTATTATGATATTTTTTTAAAAATCCTGTTCTTGAACATTCAAGTGCTCTAATTCTAGGAAGAGGTAACTGCATCAATTTTTCAGATTTGGTATCTTCACACTTTACACAGCTTTACAATTGCCTACATGCCACCAGAATGAATGCAAAAGATTAGTGATTAGAGGCCAGGTTCAGATCTCAGAGCTGAATTTAAACACTGTAATTACTGGGTAATTCAGAACACTGAAAATGGACATTTAGGTATCCTATGCCATTTAAAGAGTGATTCAGAGTATCTGATTCAGGGCTCTTTTTCCTCTTTCTAGGGAGCCAACATACCTCACACAACCATTCAGCTTTCTGTATGCAAACAGATTAATGATTATAGCTAGTAAATAGCAAACAGTGGTAACAGGACTACACTGGGTTCCCTCAGCTCTCTCTGGTAATAAGCATCTGGATCAATCCTCCCCACTCCCATCCCCACCCCTCACCCCATGTTAGCCATCTGCATCCACCTGGGATTCAGAAGACCTCATGTTTGTTGGAGAACAGATGCTGAAGAAACAAAGCTTGCACCTTCTATATAACAGCCAGTTTATTAGATTATTTACCCGTAACATGGAAGACTGGTTCTTAGCTATGCTTAACTTGAGAGACAATTAAGCTATTATCTCCTCCCAAAATGGAATCAGATTTTCTTGTTCTCCTTTCTCTACTACTGTTTTGAAAAGCCTCCTGTGCAGTGAACAACTAAAAAAACCAAATAAATCTGGCTATATTAATTCTGCTACATAAGATGGCCAGGCACTTCATCACAGTCATCCATGTTTAATTTTCATCTGGCTTAATTTTGGACTGCTCCAGCTATATCTCCAGTGATCCAGTGTATATCACATTTTAGCAATATAGATGCAACCAGGAGATGACTCTACATTACAATGTTCAAATTCAGAGCAGAAGCACACTTTGTGCAGTGAATATCCTGATTGTCCCCACGTTTTCATTTGGATGGAGTGGTCTTGGAGCATCTGAATGGATTACTTTAGGCTGAAACTAAATTAAAAGATGTGGTCCAGGAGCACACTGAATGCACTTAACTGCCAAGGGGTACATTGTCCATAGACTAGAGCTAGTCCAGAAGGAAAACTCCTAGAATATGAATAGCATGGACATACACTTTTAGCACCGTTCACTCCACAGGTAGATTCCTATTGCTTCTTCCTTTTCAAGTCCAGAGACTAGCAACTATAATCCATGATGCTGGTTTCTGTGATCAGTTTAGTGGGGTTTTTTTCAACACTTGGTGTGTGGGCTTGGAGTGATCTGAAAGTTGTAAATGAACAACAGATTTGGACAGAGTGAGGGACCTTCTCTGTAGGCTTTTGAGGCATGACAGATCTTATTCACATAAATATTCATTGTAAGATAAAAGGAAATATTCATTGTAAGATAAAAGGATAGCTCTGTTTAGCTTTAGGATCAGTGACAATATCCATTGAATTTAAGTATCTTTGAAACTGAGTGACAAATGAGAGTGAATGTTTTATATTGCTGTCCTGGTTTCAGCAGGGATAGAGTTAATTTCCTTCCTAGTAGCTGGTACAGTGCTGTGTTTTGGATTTAGGATGAGAACAAAATTGATAAGGCACCGATGTTTTAGTTGTTGCTAGGTAGCACTTACACTGGCCAAGGACTTTCTAGTTTTTCATGCTCTACCGACTGATGCACAGGGAGCTGGGAGGGGGCACAGCCAAACTGGCCAAAGGGACATTCCATACCATGTGACGTCATGCTCAGTACATAAACTGGGGGAAGCTGGCCGGGGGGGCCGCTGCTCGGGGACTGGCTGGGCATCGGTCGGCGGGTGGTGAGCAATTGTACTGTGCATCACTTGCTTTGTGTATTATTACTATTATCATATTATTATCATTATCATTTTATTTCAATTATTAAACTGTTTTTATCTCAACCCACAAGTTTTCTCACGTGCTTTTCCAATTCTCTCCCCCATCCCATCGGGAGGGGGGGGAGTGAGCGAGCGGCTGCGTGGTGCTTAGTTGCCAACCGAGGTTAAACCATGACAATTGTACTTGGAGAACAGATATTCAAGTTCTGGCTAAGTGCCAGTATAGGTGTTCTTAATTTTGGCCAATATTAGATTAGACTGGTAGATTGTGATCATAGAATCATAGAATCATAGAATCATTAAAGGTTGGAAGAGACCTCCAAGATCATCGAGTCCAACCATCAACCCAACACCCCCATGCCCACTAAACCATGTCCCTAAGCGCCTCATCTACCCGTCTTTTAAATACTTCCAGGGATGG
>NW_008825308.1:5397023-5399337 GCF_000699105.1 Pygoscelis adeliae | reverse complement strand
GGCCCCATAGACTTGTGAGTATCCAGATGACGTAGCAGGTCGTTGACCGCTTCCTCTTGGATTATGGGGGGTTCATCCTGCTCGCCATCCCTGTTTTCCAGCTCAGGGCGCCGAGTA
Organism: Pygoscelis adeliae; assembly: GCF_000699105.1. Lineage (NCBI taxonomy): Eukaryota > Metazoa > Chordata > Aves > Sphenisciformes > Spheniscidae > Pygoscelis > Pygoscelis adeliae. Next base: position 5,399,220 of record NW_008825308.1, on the reverse strand, counting down.
CCCTGAGGGTAACTAGTCTGATTGCTAAAGACTGAGGCAAAGAAGGCATTAAGTACCTCAGCCTTTTCCTCATCCTCGGTGACAATGTTCCCCCCCGCATCCAATAAAGGATGGAGATTCTCCCTGGCTCTCTTCTTGTCATTAATATATTTGTAAAAACTTTTTTTGTTGTCTTTAACGACAGCGGCCAGGTTGCGTTCTAGCTGGGCTTTTGCCTTTCTCATTTCCTCTCTGCACGACCTAACGAGATCCCTGTACTCTTCTTGAGTCGCCTGCCCCTTCTTCCACAAGCGATAAACTCTCCTTTTTTTCCTGAGTCCCAGCAAAAGCTCCCCGTTCAGCCAGGCCGGTCGTCTTCTCCGCCCGTTCTTCTTGCGGCGTAAAGGGACAGCCTGCTCCTGCGCCTTTAAGACTTCCTTCTTGAAGATCGTCCAGCCTTCCTGGACCCCTTTGCCCTTCAGGATGGTCTCCCAAGGGACTCTCTCAACCAGCGTCCTGAACAGGCCAAAGTCCGCCCTCCGGAAGTCCATGGTAGCAATTTTGCTGCCTCCCCTCCTTACTTCACGGAGAATTGAGAATTCTACCATTTCATGGTCGCTAAGCCCAAGACGGCCTCCGACCACCACATGTCCCTCTTACTGAAGGGAGACTTGGATCCTGGAGTTAATTTTGTTGACTTTTTTTTCTCTGCATAACATTTGTAAATGAGGATTATTATTTGGGGTCAATTATGTTTCAAGATTTCAAAACCAGCTGCATTTTCCGGCCTCCGACCACCACATGTCCCTCTTACTGAAGGGAGACTTGGATCCTGGAGTTAATTTTGTTGACTTTTTTTTCTCTGCATAACATTTGTAAATGAGGATTATTATTTGGGGTCAATTATGTTTCAAGATTTCAAAACCAGCTGCATTTTCCCAAATAAGTTGTACTGTAATTTCTCATACTTTCAGACACCAGTATTTACCACTATACATTTCCTCTGAGACTGTTCTTATAACACGCAAACTATCTCCATCACAGAAAACCTCAAAGGATTTTTTGAGTGTATGTTGGACTCAGAATTCTGCTGTATGAGACATACTTTTTCTTGAATAATTACTTTAACAAAAGGCAGCAGCACCATCTATCATAAAACTGGTGTTACAAAGATATCACTTTTCTTTAGAGATGTATAGTTTTTCAAGGCTGACTAGAAATATATAAATCTCATTCAAATTTGTTACCATGGTATGGCTGAACCTTGTCTTTGAATACCTAGCACAAAGGCCTTATTTACTGTTTTCTGAAAGGAATAACTATCTTTTGTCCATATTTTGTTTTCAAACATTAAAAAAATCTATTTGTCATATCATGCCTGCCATCTTTCTAACTTCGGTAAGAAGAAGGATTCATTCCTACAGCATTCTCTGCATCCATTCTTGTTTGTACTATTTTTTCAGCTAAGAACTAATCCAATTGCTTCTGATTTTTAATAGAAATAACCTTATTGATTTATCTGGAATTTGAATCAAGACTTTAAATTACCATGTCATCTCAACTTAGAATGTCATATATTTTTAAATGCAGTAATTCTTGAAATATGATGAGTGTCTTTTCACTACAAAGAATGTATTCTATCAAGGGTTCATTAACTATAATTTCTTTCTACTAATATTAATAATGAGCAACTTTTGAATTCCATATACATATTACTTAAGCCATCCACTGAGACTTAGAGAGCCACCTGTCTTCTTTATCACTGTCTGCAGTGTCTCTGTATTTCCACAGCATTTGTCACTCATATCCTCTATAGTGTTACTTGTTCTGAAAGAATGATAGCTATTCTTTAAAGGCAAAAAATATAGTCCAGTCAGTATCTTCAAATGCAGTTGGCACAATCATACGTTGATTAATCTCCAAGAAATCCATTAGATGTTATACAAATGTAATGGAAGTGATAAATAACAAAAATAACACAAAAAAGATGCATAGCACTTTTAAATGTAATAAAATTTATTAATATTAGTCTTATTTATGTATTTTTCCTCTTGAATAGTCATGTGACATTTTTATCAGTTTCATATTCTGGGACTCAGGAAAAAAAGGAGAGTTTACCACTTGTGGAAGAAGGGGCAGGCGACTCAAGAAGAGTACAGGGATCTCGTTAGGTCATGCAGAGAGGAAATGAGAAAGGCAAAAGCCCAGCTAGAACGCA
>NW_008825308.1:5367176-5395440 GCF_000699105.1 Pygoscelis adeliae | reverse complement strand
AGGCTGCCCAGGGAAGTGGTTGAGTCACCATCCCTGGAAGTATTTAAAAGACGGGTAGATGAGGCGCTTAGGGACATGGTTTAGCAGGCATGGTGTTGTTGGGTTGATGGTTGGACTTGATGATCTTAGAGGTCTTTTCCAACCTTAATGATTCTATGATTCTATGATTCTATGATTCTATGATATTCTCATCAATTTGAAATGCATTCAGCACATCTACATGCAGCATGAATAAAGTCCCTTAATTATGCAATGATTAAAAAAAAAAAAAGGCAAGCACTTTTTCCGGTCTTGTCCTTTTCATTCAAGATAGGAGTTACCTCACAAATATCAGACATCTACATTTAATTCTTCATAATTACATCTGACCTACCACTTAGCCTGTTTTCATGCCACTGGAAATAAATATATGCTTTTAGAAGCTTCAGATCTGCCCTGTTTTAAAATTGGAATGGATTTGCCTGAACAAAGTTCATTAGTGACATCTAAGACTCCCTAGACTTGAGATATCCACATCGGGCCTGCAGGTATAAGAAAGGATTTGAGGAGAAACAGTGCTCTTTTGAATCAGCAGTTGGATGCAAAAGGGGTACCTCAATGAATTTCAATGGCTCTAGATAAATGAGTTGTGCTTTAGATGTCTTATTAGGACTAATCATACTCTCGAAGAGCTTATTTTCTTTAAATGGCTTCAACCCATAACTATATTCAGTCTTCCTTTGAGTCTTAAGGCCTAAATTATGCTATATACAATGAAGTTGTCTTAACGGAAGGTATGTGTTTGAGCTTTCATAGCGGCTGAGATCTAGTCAACACAGTCAATATAGTCTAGAAAGTTTCTCAGTCAATCAATCTAACTGTTGTAATATGAAGATGAATCACCACTTTAATACTTGTTTCTCAAAAAATGAGCAGTATGCAAAGTAATATAAAAGGATGGGAATGGGATTATGTTGCACAGATTTAGGCATCTGATACTATTTCGTATGGTGTGCAGAGCATCCCTCCTCCCTCCCAGCTCTTGTTCCAGGTGATTCAAATCACACTTAGAATTTTTTTTTCAGATATACTAGAAACCCAGAGTATTTTAAATACCAGTAGGCATGCCACCTATGATGAACAATTTAGTCATTCCCTGGAAGTTTATTAAAGTCATCCATAAAAAATGTTGGGTATGAAATAGTAAATTCCATCATGAGTTTAAATGTTTGTGTTGGAAATATGTATTTACACTGTTCCAAAAATATAACACTAACTACTACCTAAAAATTTCCTACCTGCCAACAATTTTCTGCAAATGTGTTTAGAATATATTACTAGGTTTAAATAAATGATTGTCAACTTGTTTCCTAAGGACTGTCTGGATAACTAGCAATTTTTCAGCTGACTAGTGAATTTCCATTATTTGTTTAATTTTTGAGCTTAATTTTTCAATTTGTGGAAGGAATTAATGGTATGCATTCTTCTGTGAGACAGTTTAGCATGTCTATGAAGTATTTATGTATTTTATTTTACATAAAGTATATGGTTTTATATCTTTGAAAGTGAATTAAAAGAGAGTTTCCAGCCAATCTGTGGAAGACAGAGAATGTGAGAAAATAAAATCAGAAAAGAAAATGTGGATAAAAACTGGGAGAAATTATAGTTTGGTAGACATTCCTATACAGGATAGCTTGATCTAGAAACTGCATTAATAGCTTTTTCTTTTGGTAGAGAAGTACAGATCTCTTACAACTGCAGTTTTAATTACTGGTGAAAACTATGCTGGATATGGTAATCAGTTTTATATGTTATATTTAACATATTATCTATTCAAAGCAGAAACTCTGCAGTGAATTCTGAAAATATGTCAATCCCCTTAAATAGAACCTGCACAGTTGACTTATATTTGAGACAAAGGATCATTGATATTAGCATGAAACTGTTGGCAGAAATAGATATCATTACTGAAGTTCTGTGCAATTACAAAACTGAGCAGAGCTGTTTCTCTAACAAAATAAAATAAAAAAGTTTTTATAACATTTCTCCAAAGTAAAATTAATTAATGAAATTTTCAGCTATATTATCTGTCCTTATTTCTATACAGCCACTACAGTGTTAGTACATGGTAATATGCTTCCATCTTTATCAAACTTATAATGCTCTTTATGTTCAATATTTAACACCTATTTTTATGTCTTGCAGAAAGTGTTTGCGTTCTTTCATTTTGTTGCCCAGTCTATTGTCACTTTTCATACTGATATTTCAACTCTATTTTACATATTACTATGTTTCCTAAGTAGTAAGGACAGTACTTATTGGTAGTTATTATTTCTGCCATGACAGTCTAAGGATACAAGCAAGAAAAATTTGAGGAAGGAGATACAAATCATTTCTTAACCAGCTAGTATAACTGGAGCACTATATCTATTGCCAGGACACAAACTTCTTTCTGTCTGAAAATAATGTTTAGGCATTAATTTATTTGGCCAGAAGTAATCAAATTTATGGTTGTTTTGTTTTGTTTTCTTTTTTTCCCCTACAACTTTTCAAATGAGAAAAGAAATATCCATAAATAAATCTATTGTTACCAATAATTAATGAAGTGTCACTGTGCTAACTTTAATATTGTAACACTCCGAAGTTAATTTTGTTTGAAGTAAAACTCTACTAAGCAGTAATTTAAAATGTACTGCCATGTCAGTGTACTGTCAGTTAACAAGTCAGAAAAATGCACCCTCTGGGGTCTCTGCTATCTGCAGATATATCATTTAAGGAGCATATTCTGATATATTAAAATAGTAGTAATATGAATGTTTAAATACTGAGGTTCATAAAGATGTGCCTTATTTGGCTTAATCTTTCTGATTAGCCAAGGTGAGAATGAAAAAAGAGAAACAGAGTTAAGAAACTCAAGGTATGAAGAAGCTCAGAAACAAATCAATGGAAAAAAAAACTTCCCTTGCCAATGATTATTTGTTCTCAAAGAATAGTTTCAAGCTGGTGACCTGAAACAATCATATATACTTGCGGTCCTAAAACATAAATAGAAAACACAATGTGTACAGTACATTAACTTCCAATTTAAAAAATTATTTGGTATTTTTAATAAAGTAAATAACTTTCCTACTGTAAAAATGGTATACACAGGAAATCACTATGTCTATGCTGAGACCCTGATAAAAACTCATTACTAAATAATAAAGCATTCATGCTCAGGCAACACAAAATGTTTGTGTGAGATACTAGAAACCATTTTCTGTGAGTTTTGGTGGTTTGTTTTGAGTTTTGGTTTTGTTGTTTTTTGGGGTTTTTTTAAATATAAGATGCAGTACAGCTTTCAAAATAGCAATTCTATACTTTTCTGGTTGACAAACAGGAATATTTCTTATAGAGATAGTATACATATTCTAAAATTCTTTGCTAATTCTGAGTAGTAGTGTTAGCTGTAATAGCTCCAGCTACACCGGTGGGAAGAGAGATAATTTGGATTACCATATAGGAATAGAGGTTTGTTCACACTGATGCATGCTACTTCTTGGCTTGAGATATTAGCATGGTCAAAATGCTCTGTAAATCTGTTAACTTGGCTTCTGGGGTAATAGCAGTGCTGCCATCAGGACAGGCTGAACACCAGTCCATCAGTTGTACAGTTAAGACTGTTATTCCTTCCATGATTTTTTCTCATCTTCCAGTCATTTTTTTGCATTTTATTATATCAGTTTAAGTTTTTAATAACTCAAATAATTTTCTGCCATGCCTTAATTTTGTATCTTCATTAACTGTCTTCTTTTCTAAATTTTCCACAAGCACACTGAAAGACACAAACCACTGCACAGATCTCTGTGGGATTTCACTGGTAACTGCCTTCTGTAGCATAAAAGACTGTTATTCAACTCTTTCATTTCCTATCTTTTATCCATTTTTTAATCCACAAGACTGTCTTCCCTGTTATCACAGTCGATTCATTTCTCACAGAGCCTTTGCTGAGGCACCATGTCAAAGATTTCTAAAAAGGCTACAATGTTTTATTAACTAGATCAGCTTGTCAGCACTCTCAGAGAGCTCTAATAGATTTGTGAGACATCGTTTTCAGGCAGAATAGTAGTGTCAACTCTTTTGCATTGTGTCGTGCGTATAGATATATACATAATGATTTTTAACAATTTTTCATCCCACTATTGTGAGTTTTAGAAAACATCTTAACATTTTTTACTTATTTTTAAAATGGATAAACACTCACTTTGGGAAAGTCATTCATTTTAGATAGTGTAATGGCCCAACATGAAGTAATAATAGCCTAGTGGTTTATCATCCCCCTAAATACACTCATCAGAGAGTGACATATCTGTGATATAGTTTTAATATTGTACCTGCAATTTTCACAGAGAAAATATCATACAATATTTGGCTCTAAAAATGCCATGTGAAAACCCTAGCAGAAGCTGAAAAGCTAAAATACTCTGTTAAGAGGCAGTAACCAAGAAAAGAAAAAGATAAAGCAGAAAGCAGAAAAACATTATTATGCCACAGGCCATAGTAATAGTGTGCTCAGATCTTAAATATAGTTTCTAATTCTGCTCACATCCACATCTCAGCCTCTCTTTTCTCCCCTATTCCCAGATAGAGAGAAGGCTAAGAAACATATACAGAGAAAGACAGCTAGTAACTCAGATTTATTAAAAAAAAAATCCTTAAAAAGTTTAAATAATATTCTCAGTTTTGAAATGTGACATCCAAGAAGGAATACAATAACATTTATAAAATAATGTTAAATGTGAATAATGTGAATTGGTGTGAACAGGACTTTGTTATTTATTATTATTACACAGGACTTGGCTGTATCAAATGAAACTTGAAGAAAAAAGCTTTAAAACAAAGGGCGGAAAAAGAATGGGGTTTACCATGCAATGGTTTCCAAAACTAAACAGGGGTTAAACAATTATTAGCATGTCAAAAAAACAATTAGACAATGTTAGGTGAAAAATCAATCAAGCTCTACTAAACAGAATGACCATAAAATTTCTTATTAGGTTGCAGAGTTGAAGATCAAAACTGTATCTTTTGAAGGGAATCCTCATTTTGTCTTGTAAACATAGCTTGAAAAGAGGAAATGATAATTTTCACACCGGAAAAAGATCACTACTGAAACCCTGTAGGGCTTTGTGCTTATACAGCTAGAAGACTTCTGCTTTTTAGGGCTATATTTGATCCATGCATAGTAATCAAAAGTAAGTGATGTGAATCAGAAAAATGCTTGAAGCATTTGGGATTTTTTTCCCCTCTATAGTTTGTATGAATTTCTTTTTTTTTCATAAACCTCATAATTTTCCACAGTAAGATAGAACCTAATAAATCTTTAAGGTGAGAAACATATTGCAACAGCAGCATATTTGATTTCTTATCTTAGGGCCTCAGCGTTGTTTAGAAATGTTTTATAAACAAGCAGTTTACACATTCTTGAAGAAATATGTTACATTATTCTGAAGAAAGCTTTGATCAAGGATCATCAGTCTGTTTAAACAAACTAATTAAAAGATCAGGATTCAACAAATTGCTCATAGGTTTTTGTTTATCTCAGCTGAAGTTCTAGTTCAAGATTCCATTTGAAACCACTCAGAAAGAGAATTATTTTCTCATGATCTTGCTGTTAATGAAATAAAATAAATCAGCTTTAAACTGGAACACACTGACAACCTTGACATTGAATAACCTTTCCTTCTTTTTTTTTTTTTCTTTTTTTTTTACTAAATTTATGCTTCTGAAAGATCCTGTATCAAGAGCCCCAGGAACTGAAATTCTTTTTGTATTGACAGAACAGATAACATAAACTGTTCAGACAGCATTGGTGATCCTCTGCTATCCTGACAGCATATCTTGTCTTTAACACATTGAAGCATTCTGAAACTGAAATGGTACATAAAATTTCCAGTCCTTGACCATACTTAGTAGAAACATTTAGGGCTACAGTTTGAAAATTTTAAATATGCATTTGTTTTGAGGTCCTACTCCTTAAAAACTGGTTTATTTTCAAAGTAAATTTTAGGCAAATAGATTCTGAGCTGCTGCTAACAGCTATGAATAATCCCTGATGTTTATAATACAAAAACAAGGAACATATAGCCATAGAATTATAAAAAAGTGTTGTTTAAAAGAGATTTCTGAAGGACATTTTGTTACCTTTCCACTCAAAGTAGACCTGTTGCCAACATGAGATCAGGCTGTCTGTGGTTTCGTCTGACTGAGTCTCATAGACCTCCACAGGTGCAGAGCCTATGTCTGTTCAGGGCAACCCATTCCAGTATTGCACTACCCTTTTAGTTACAATTATTTTCCTAATGCCTAGCATGAACCTCTCAAGCCACAGTTTGTGGCCATTGACCTTTGTTGTATCATCTGGCCTTTTTTATCTTTGTGACTTCCCTTCAAGTAATTGTAGGCTGCTATGAAATTACCCCTCAGCCTCCTTTTCACCAGACTAAGCAACCCCAGCTCCCTCACCGTGTCTCATGTAGGACATGCAATCTAGACTGTTGACAATCTGGGTGGCCCTCTGATGGACCTCTCCCATATCTCAAAATCCTTCTTGAATTAGGGACCCAAAAACTCCATGCAGTATTCCAGAGATGTCATCACCAGTGCTGAATAGAGAGGAATAATAATTTCTTTCAGTCTGCTGGCCGTGCTCCTCCTGTATGTGATGTTTACTTTGCCTTACTCCCTCTCTAACTTTTCGCTCTTCCTCTGCTTGCTGCCCTTCTCTCTCCCATACCATGTGGTACAGGCAGAAGTCTGAGAATAGGTTTGGTCTATGAAAACCACTGCTAAAAGATGTTGAGAACTTCAACGTTTTCCTAATCTTACTATGTCACTAGGTTGTTTCCCCACCCTTCATCAGACCCAGTTCTTCCCTGAACTTTCTTTAGCAATTAGCATGCCTATAGAATCCTTCTTGGTACCTTTTATGACCATTTCTCATCTTTGTCCATCCTGCTTATGTCCTTTTTCAGCCCCTTTGTTTTTTGGTCATCCCCTGTGCCCTTGCTTCCACCTTGTATATCCTCCTAAATCCCATCTACTAGGTGGGAAAAGCTGTAAAAATTCAGTGAGAAAGCTTTCTTTTTTTTTTTTTTTAATAACATCTGAGCTAATTAACTAATGCTGTTAATTGTATTAACAGTTAAAATAAGAAGCACAACAGTTTTAAGTGTTTCCTTTATAAGTGCTTTCATGTTTAATGGTTCAATAAATTTTTTTCTTTGGGTTTTTTCAGTCTCACTTTTGATGATAGATTTTTTCTCATGTTTTCCATCAAAGGTCTCTGGCTCTCAGACTTAATGTCCTCATGGCATTTTTATTCCCTATTTTGCATTATATAGCCCCACTAATTGTTTCTGGTACTGCTAATTTTTTTTTTTTTTAATAAAATATAGGAGCTACTTTTCCATTTTAGAATGAAATTTTCCAAACCCCTAATGATATTAAAAAGGAAAAGGAAAATGGAAAAACTATATTAATTAAAACATAAAACATAAAATTACTATTATGTGTAGAAAATATTTGGTGAAAATCTACAGACTAAGTCATAGAAAAAAATGAATGAAGCCATTGTGATTTTTTAAATTAAAATAAATATTAAGTCTACATTTAGAAAAAGGCTGTATATGAGGCATTAATATTGGGACATCCCATCAGAGATTACCAAAACTGCTTGCACAAAAATGCAGCCTCAAAACAGTGAACAGGAAACTGGAAATCTCTATATTCTGTGTTTTAGCTGTAGTATTTTCTTTTTTTTCTTTTTTTTTTTTTTTTTCCCCAATTCCTTCTCTTCAGGATTCAAAACACTTCCTGCTTTAATGATCTTTGTTTAGATGAACTTGCATAACATATTTTGGAAAAGTCTATCTAAACCAATACAGTTTGATCAAAATATTGTAATAACACAATTTCCCATCTAACTCCAAACTTGTCCAATATGGTATGTGCTAGCATGCCTTCAGGTAAATTTACCCTAAACCTCAACATTTTTAGATCAGCAGGATTCAACTGGACTTAAACTTTATGGAGAAAATCTAAAGAATTTATTGGTTAATAGATCATTAATGCCCTGAAATAGTAACAATTTCTTAATTAAATGACATAAATCCAAGTGGTAACAAAGAGATACATAACACCGGAGATCACTATAGCAGGAAGACAGTACTGATTATATTGTTACTGACTTCTGACAACAAAAATACAAAGTTAACAACAAGTGTCTTAAGGTTTCAGGATGTCATGCATTCATTGCTGAGGTGTTAAAGAATGACAGCATTACAGTGATATGTAGAGTTCAGAGTGTTTGAAGTGGAGATAATACTCTGAAACCTGAACTATCTAAGTGAAATCAAAATGCATAATCCAGGGGTATCTTTTAAGCTTACTTTAAATTAGGGAAAGCAAAAAGAGTTTCAAACAGCTTTACAAGTTTATGAGTTAATAGGGAACTAGACAAATTTGCAAACTTTTGACTTCAGAGTATACATCCTCTTTGTCATGTCTCCTCCCACATTGTTCCAGAAATGTTCCAGAAGAGTGCAGTATTATCTTGATTTTCTAAATCTAAAATTACATATTATTCTCAAATGAAATAATGCAAATATCTTGGGTCTTTGATGTTGAGCCTTGTGTTATATGTGCTGGATATTGAAAACCTAAAGCTAGAGACAGTAACCTACACAGAATTTTGTTATTATTCAAGCATTAATGATATCAACAGAAATTGGTGAAAGAAGAATATAATGGAAAGGAAATTAATGTAAAAGAGGTGACTTTGCGTCACCAAGCATCATTATTGACCTTTATTCTCCTACATAACTTTAAAAATCTGGACGTACCACACTCAGCTTTTTGAGGGGATTCACCTGACCAGATGTAAACACCTACAGTGTAGATTGTCTCATCAAAAACATTGTTTTCCATATACACATGAGAAATAAATGGATGTATTCTAAGATTAATTGAATCTCAGAAAAGAGACAGGTGTAGAAGTAAAATTTTTAAAGTTAGGACTATGTCCTGTGGACAACTGTCCAGCCCTTGCCTCCATCCCATGGTTCTCTTTTATTTAGCAGTACAGAAGTAGCTTTTGGGATTGAGCACTTCTGTCTTCTCTCTTCAAGAACAATTGGCAACCTTCAGCTCCTTAAATGGAAATTTAAAACTGCAACTTTTCTCTCAGTGGACTGTTACACATATCACAACACAAATGATTTTCTGACTGCATTATGACATATGAACACATCCAGAGCAGAAAAACATTTTAAAATCAACAAATAAAATAGGTTCTCTCATTTACACAGTTTGCCTTTCATATCTTTAGTCACTCAGGCATGCAATGCTATTGCTCCATGTACTGGGTCTGGCTGTGATGGAGTTGATTTTCTTCATAGCAGCCTGTATGATGGTGTGTTTTGTATTTGTGGCTAGAACAGTGTTGATAACACACCAGTCTTTGGCTGTTCCTGAGCAGTGCTTGCACAGCATTGAGGCTTTCTCTTTTTCCTGCTCTGTGTCTCCTCAGCGAGCAGGCTGAGGTGGACAAGAAGTTGGGAGGGAGAACAAGTGGGACAGCTAATCCAATCCACAAGACTTCTCACCTTCCTTCCATTTTCTCCCTGTTCCATGGGAGAGGGGAGGGAGTGAGCAGCTGTATGAGTGTTTGGATGTTAACTGTGCTCAACTCACTGCACTCCAAAACAGTAATACCATTTTGTACAAATACTTTAATTGTATTGTTCGTCTAAATTAAAGATACAAAAAATTACCTAGTATTTTATGGTTTCCAGACATAACTTAATCATTTAAATAAGTAAATAAAAGTAGGTAACTCAAAATTAAGGGGATGTATTAAACTGTAATTTTAATAACTTGATGCTATTATTTCATATTTACACTGAGACAGGTGGAATCGATATCTGATTTTATTGCTTCTGGACTAACAAATGCCATTACAAAGGGCTTCTACCATGTTGTATGCAGAAAGTTAATAGATAAAACACTTTCTTAATCTATATAGGGTATGAAATGAAAGCAATAAAATGTTGATTTCTTGATAAAGTATACCAGGACTTTGCAAGTGTTAGTTTGGTTCAATAGCTCTATATTTGATATCTCTCTTAAGGATGTTCTGTTTTTCACAGTATCTTTCATTTGCTTATATTGAAACTCAGGAAACTGTGAAGCTTGGCAGGTATCTTCTGTGTCACCAAGCCTAGCGTCCATCTGCGAAGTGGACTGTATCTTTTCCTGAAAGGTAAAAAATTATTAAAGCACCATTGTTTGGTTTTTTTTTTTTTTTGGTGATGATTCTTTTATTCCTTAAGATGAATGCAGTACATGAAACCATTACTTTACACAAGTTATTATATTTTTACTTAACTAGTAGGTCACAGTGAAACCGCTATTTTTGGTGATGTGAAGACAAAGCACGTCTTTGGTGGAAAGCTTTCTTGGGTTAAAGGAAATCTTAGATGATATAAAACAAGCACTATATCTTTCTAATCAACACCATCCCCAGCCCTAATATAATATCTATAATAAGTTTCTGGAGTACATGAGTAAACTACAGACAAAGTCAAGATACTCAAATATATCTTGGGGACTTAGTGCACATATAGCTATATCAAAAACATATCAAAACATTCTTTTAATGAATGTTTTCCCTTTCTTCTCTCTAACTCCTTATTTTTGAGAAGGCTGGACAGCTACAGATAAAGATCAAACCGCTAGAGTAACGAGATCCCAGTGGAGTGATCAAAAGAGGTAGGAAAAAATAACACAGTACCTTTATTTTACACATGGAATCTGGTGATGTACTTTTTGGTACACAGCATACATCTCAACAAGTCATATAAATTCCTTTCAATTTGCAGTATTCTGAAGCTATTCATTACTACTGGCAGGTTTCCAATTTCTTTAGAGTAATATCCCTTCAATTCTTCTTCAGCATTTCTTTTCCCATTTTTCTATCTAAAATGTCTGAAAACCAATTTTTTAAAAATATATATTTTCCAGGAACTAGAGCATGAAACAATTTTCCAAGTATATGCAGCAGAATGACATTCTGAGATATAGAAAAGACATAAGCAATGACTAATGGCAATGGTCTTCTTATGCAGTTAAATTATGTAAGACTATTGACAAAATAACCCTAAATGACTTTTTTTTAAAATTGAAATGTTATTGGATTAAAAAAAAAAAACCTTTGCTTAATTGGGCTGCAAAAATTCTTCTCAGATGACAGATTTTTGTATTTATTTTAGATAAGTTTAATTTCCTGCTTACAATATAATTCTTTGGGTTTTTTCTTATGCTGGAGTATAATATTCATACTAAAATTTAAGAATTCTGTAATTGATAAACAAGCAGCCTCCCAAAGACATGAATATTTTTGCATAAAATGCTGTGGATCTCCACTCTGAGTCCTGATTTTAACTTTATAAATGTTATCAGAGTGACCTCAAAGAGGTAAATAGAGCTATAATGTTTTAAATATGATTAATATATGTATCTGTACATTTTATTTAAAAACAATGGAAGTTAAGTGTAAAAATTAAGAAGCTATGTAGCAGTTTAGATAATACGTTTTTCTTTACCAAAACTCCTACTAGTAACAGACACCTTAGAAATTTGTTGATTTTTACTTACATTATGAACTTTGGGCCAAACTCCATCTTAGATAAATACACAACAATGCTCTCCCAACACCTATCAGCAACTTCTTATACACTGACAGAAAATACATTATCCAATTTTGCTGTGCATGTCTGTATATGAAACATTAAGTTCTATGTTCTACATTTGGCACTGGTACCTTTCATTCAACCTTATTAAAATCAAAAGGATCCCTTCAAATGAATGACTCCATAATTTTGCCAAAGGATTTCTTAATACTGTGGACAGGGAATTGCAGAATGTGAAGAAGTGATTGATGAGAGCTATTCTGATATTGCAGTAATGAAGCTCACATTATCTGCACAGATAAACATGACCGATTACTTTACCACAGGAAAAAAATCTGGAACAAATCACAGCTGAAAGCAGCTGAAAACAAATTAGATGATGTTAGCCTGATTTCCCAATCTGAGTACGACATAAAACCAGTAGATTATCTGTCAGTCTCCAGATCATTTGACAGTCCCAGATAACATTTGGAAAAAACTCAAAATTTGGGGACCAGATCCTGCTTGGCAAAAGTCTACTCTATGTAGAAGTTTCTTGTAAAGGAAGCTGCAGTACTGATCTCACAAAAAGTGCCATAAATAAAATTTTATACTGTTTATATAGTTCGGTTAGTAATGGATTTTTAGCACAATAATTTTAACACCAGGTTTGATTAGAACAGTTATTTCCATCTACTAGAATAGTGTTCTATTTACCCATTCTGTTTTACAGTAGAAATTTTATCAATTATAGGAATCATAGAGTTGTTATTGCTTTTCATATTACCCACAAATATTTTAGAAAACACTATCACAAGTTCTCTAAGCAAGGATACGAGCTGCTAGGTTTTTTCTTACAGCTTTGACTTAGTGTTTCTATTTTTATATTTCTATCTCTAAGCTTGATGAGTCATTACTTTATATCACCTCACACTTCATTTAACTGTGTCACATCACATAAATGATGTAATGAAATATAACATGACACAGAGTTCTACTGTGAACTATTGTAAAATTGTAAGACAGAAAGCATTTAAACAATCTCTGCACTAAACTAGACACAGGAAAAGTCACAGACCTGGGAATCAAGTTATCAGTGCAAGTAACGGTTTCCTCAACAAGATGTTGAGAAACCCTTTCTAGTTGAAGATGGCTCATTGCAGGGGGGTTGGACTAAATGGCTTTTAAAGGTCCCTTCCAACCCAAACTATTCTATGATTCTATGATTCTATGTGGAAGATTTACCTGTCACTGTCAGACTGAATGGAATACTAAATATAGATAATTCAACCTGGTTATTTCATACCAAACAATCATACCAGTAAGACTGACACATCTACAGAATCAACTCCAGTAAGAATTTTCTTTTCCTTAGGACAGAATAAAATTAAAATGAGGGGAAAAAGCTTCTAATTTTCATATGAGTTAAAAATGAAACCTGTCTGACTTTGGTGTGACTTACTAAATTTCAATAGAGCTATAAAACATTTTGTGTAGATTTCAAGGCTTATTCTTGAATTTCCTGAATCTTGAGTTCAGAGCTTTGTTCTTTCTTTTTTTTTTTTTTTCCCTATGGAAGATAAGAAATATGAAAACTTGTTTTATTCATGCTTTTGTACAAATGAATATGTGTGGAACTGTGTGATGATGACAATTTCATTTTTGAACAACCTAAAGAGTTCTATAATGAGAAGTAAAGCCTTTAAAATTCTTTTGTGAAATCTGTTCAGATACCTTTTTTTTTCTTACTATTTCTGTCTGCATACTAATCTAAACTGAATATCCCTATAATTTGCCACAACCTAAAAGTATGTACACAGATGTGTGATAACTTGTTAAGCCACAGTACATTGATTGTGAAACTGAATCTTACATCTCACCATTATTTCATAAAAGGAGAAAGGTGTCTTTTTGTATTTTTTACATCCTGTAGAGAGAATTTTCCATAAATATTGGCATGCAGAATTGTTCAAATCAAACTGTAGAACAAGAAATTATTTTTTTTTCCAGAGCTCTCTTTGTCAGGTGCAAAGTCTGCTAAAGAAGTAAGAGTATTAATTATATGAAAAAGAGATAATTATTTTCTAAAAAATAAATGGTGTCATACACAATGAGTAGCTAAAACACACCATGCTGAAATAATTTAAACAATGCACAAGTAATACATATATTCAGGATAAACAAATGCTTAAGGGTTAAATGCCAAATCAAAAGAGAAGAAAAAAAAAAAAGAGCATGTGAAACAGAAAACTCCATATTTACAGCAATTTCTTCTCATACACTATGTTTCTTCAAAATAAGAATTGAAGCAAAAGCCCCCCCAAGTTTGTGTATTCTTTGAGGTATACAATAATATAAGCTTGTTTGTTAACTTTAACAATAATTCGTTCTTAGAGCACAGGTATATAATATATATATAACATTTATAGGGAAAACAAAGTATAGACATTTTTCTGTATGAAGATTTTATAGAGTATACAGTGCAAATGATAACATTCAACATATTTGTCACTTTCAAAGTGTATCATGGAATTACAAAAAAATAGGTTGGAAGGGACCTCCATAAGTCAATTAGTCCAATCCGCTGCTCAAAGCAGGTCTGGTCAGATAAGGTTACTCAAGACCATGTATAGTCAAGTCTTGAACATTTCCAAGGATGAAGATCCCACAGCCTCTCTGGGCAACCTGTTCCAGAGTTTGACTATCCTCATGACAAAAAAAACCTTTTGTTATATTTTCCTTAAATCTGATTGGAATTTCCCACATTCCATCTTGTGTCTGTTAACTCTTGACCCATTGCTGTGCAACTCTGAGAAGAGTCTGGCTCCATCTTCTCTGTGTCCTTCGATTGGGTAGTTGTAGACAGTAACAAGGCTTCCAGAGGCATCTCTTCTTTGGGCTGATCCCTCAGCTTTTCACTGTAGAATGTGCTCCAACCCTGACTGTGTTGATGACCTCCACTTGACTTGCTAAAGCATGTAAAAATCCTTTTGTTATCAGGGACCCCAAAACTGGACATAAAACTCAAGATGTACTGAACAGAGGGGAAGTATCATGACCTTGGTCTTGCTGGTGACACTCTCACTAATGCAGATCAGGATGTATTTGGCTTTTTTTGATGCAAGGATGCACTGCTGACTCATATTCAACTTGTCCACCAGAACATATAAGTTGGAGGCTCATTAAATTGGAAAACACAGATCAGTAACCCGGGGATTTTGTCTGAGGTGATAAGACTATGGAGTCAGCTATATATACATGCAGAAAAATATCTGTAGAAGACACTTATTTTATGATGCAGGCAGTTTTCTTGATTCAAAAGTTAAATTTTTGTTTACAGCATAAAGCCAAGTGGTTCATGAATGACCAGATCATCTTGCAATGCTCACTCTTAGTGCAATAGAAACATGCCACTGTTTCAAATTCCTGAGGAAAAACAGCAACAAAAATTATGTAATTATTTGCATCCCTGTTTGGATGTGAAAGATAGATGGAAGAAACTCTTAGCATAGTAATGTTTATTCACATAAAAGAGCAGTCTGTTGAGTGAAATGTAGTTATTCAAGTAGGGAATGCACTTTATCTGACACACTTTTTTTATTATTATTTCTTCTGTCTTATCAACTTTGTCTTCTTTTTTCTCCTTTACCACTAATGCATTTAAAAAAACTCAAATAAACCTAAGAATTCGCTACTGCAAAGTTTTACTCATATGAGGGATGCAATATGTACATGAATAATTAACTTGAAGTGTCTGAGGGCTATTCCTATAGACTTAGACTTTAAAGGTACATACTCTATGTGCTTTGCTTCATTTGATATTAAGTGCTTTACTGTATTTAATCATGTTTAACTACCATAAAAGGTAGTTAAATAAATTGCTGAGTTAAAATAAAACAGTAGTCCAGCCAAGTAAAGTAGTAATTTAATGGAAGAAGTAATTAACCCTGAACAACGGAAAGAGACACAGGATTTAGAAAAAACATATCTGAAAGAAATCTCCTCTTTAACCTGCTTTGCCAACCTTGTTACTAATGCCTATATAAATTTAACATTTTCTATCTTACAGCCACTTGGATTTTCCTAACTTCTTCTCATGGAAGACTATATTGTAAATTCTCTGTTTTTTCAGACTGACCTTCTACAACCTCATTCATTTACACTTATTTCTTCTTGTGTCAGTGCTGATAGTCATTCATTCTTTGTATATTTATAGAGAAGCAAAAAAAAGTCTCCTAAGATTTTATGTTCCTATGCTAAATGTTTTGATTTGTCTTTTTTGATAGGTTCTTCTTTCCCTGAGCATTTATGAATTTGACAAATCTGAATAAAGTTTTCCTATGCTAAGTCACAAGAACAAAACACCGTATTTTTGGTGAGGACCATATTTACCAGTTCCTTGCAAAACGTCACTGAACCTTCATTACCTAAACAAAAAAATTATGCTCTCATACTTTGGAGGATACCTATTTTTTTTTTACTTCTTTGTTGTCTAGTGTCGTGATAAACTAATATTCCTCAGCTGTTTTCAACTGATGTTACTATTATCTGAGTCTATGGAACTATTACCTATTTATATATATACATTTATATTAGTCATGAAAATGATAAAAGTCTGAAAGAACTGAATGACCTGAACATACATTAAAAAATATGCTATGAAAATACATGCTTTGGCAAAAAAGAGACCAAAATTATAAACTCCTCAAACACTTATGTCCCTGTATTTCTTGCCTGGAGACTAATGAGAATGGCTCTAGTGACTGCTAGCGAACAAATCAACAGGAATTATAGTAAAATATGAGCATTCTAATACATTTCCTTTACATTTTCCCCATTGGATGGGCATTGACAACTTGTCATATACATGGTATTCTGGAAGATGTTATTATTTGCATAATCAGGATCATAATAACAGAACTACAAACTATAACAAATATCAAAACCGAATTTAGCAAAATGTTTCTGGTTGAACAGGTAACAGGTCTTAATTAGAAATCCTGAATACAACAACATAATCTGTTATGGGGTTTGCGTATTAGTAGGAGGAGGAAGAGGAGGACGAGTGGGAGTTGTAGTATTGCTGCTGTTGTTATTTCTAAGTATTATTCTTAGACACATGTATTTTCAATTTATTAAAGAAATAGCTAGTGAAACTTAGGAGACCTTCATTAAAATTACCAGATTTTATTTAGGATACAAACAACATAATATTTTTCATTTGGAGTTTGTTGTATTAACAATTGTTAATTAACAATTAACAATTCTCTGAATTTACATATGTATCAGCACAATTTTATGTTTCAAATCTTCATAAAGGCAACATATGAGTTGATCAATACAAAACTTACTGTCTCCTCTTCATTATGAGAATGAAGTATGTATGCAGAAAAAACCCAGTGTTGCTTAATAAGTAAAATTCTATGTATGAACAAGTGTAATTAAATGTCCTCTTAGACTGAAATAAACTAATTCAAAACATATAGAAAGGTAGCTGATGCAAAGAAATTAATGACGTATTTTTTGTTGTATCTGTCATGCAATTATTACATGATGTTCTAGAAGAAAATAAATAATAATCTATTGCATAGAAGTAAGTTCATATACTGTGAGAAAAATACTTCAGAAAAAATAAATTGCTTAAAATAAAGGATGGCATCCTATAACACTAGAAACACAAGTATATATTCTAGTAAAGTGCTTAATTCAAGGGCAGAACAAAAAAGTGATGCTTCAATAAGATAATGCAAAATTAAATAGTTTATAATGTGAATGTTTTAAAGTGAGAACTTGAGACATAATCTAGTGATAGGAAAGGGAATTCCTCTGTTTCAGTGAAAATAGTCGCACAGAAGAAGGTTTGAAGGACTGCAATAACAGGAGCAGAAAATCTGAACGTTTTTTGTCCCTTGTTGAAGTAATTCCCTCGTTCACTGAACAGAGAAGTAATATACAGAAAACATGATCTAGAAAAAGTCTAGGAAAAAAACACTGCCACTATCATAAGAAATAGCTGCCATACATACCATGCCTCACTAATCTAAAGCTTTATCCAGACTCAATTGTGAAAGAAAGTGTGGTATGCCCAGGCCTTGAGTCCTGGTTCTCCAGCTTTTCAGGACAGAGATTTGTTAGAGCACAACTGTATTTTCTTTGCACTGATGCTAAGACACACTTAACATACACATCAAGATACATTAATGCAGTTTGGAAATGATCAGGGCATTAAACTAGACTCCACTATTCAAAACAACTTCTGCTAACAGACATGAGATCAAATACCTAACCAGTTATTTTCTTTTCCAGCTTTCAGATTTTACACCTATAAAATAGTCTGTAAGTCACATTGCCATCAAAAAAGGAGCTTAGCTACTGACTTATATAGCCGTGGAATTTTAATTGACCGGCTTAAGTTGGATACGTAACCAAATTTGCTCCCAACATTTCTTCACAGTAATAACAGCTAAGTATAGTTTCTCATATCAGAGTGCTTTCACTTATTATTTAACAAGTGCAAAACATGAATAGTACTAGCTGAAAGGATTTGTTTTAAGTCATCAGGAGCTAACAGCTATCTGCCTTAGGTTTTGTCACCACCAGGAATCAGAACAGCTCTACTGAATGCTTCTCAATACTGACACAAACCCCATATTTTTTCTACAGTGCTTTCTTTGGAGTGAAAAAGGCAAATGTCATCTTAAATCTGTCATTTGTTTATTGTAACAGAAAAAGGGAATGACAATAAAGCAATCCCAATAATTAAAAAATTCATAATAAAAGTTTCTGGAGCTTTTCAGTAAATAAAAAGAAGATAAGAAAAAAAGATCATTATATTTCTGCTATTTGACACCTTAATAGTCACAGTAGAAATCTTAGCTTGATCAGAAATGTGCAATTTTCTAGTAAGTCTAGTCAATTATATTGTTTAATTTTCTGTAGTCCAAGCACAAATATGGACCTTGTCTTCTCCATCCAGAAATACCAAAACTGTCTAACACTTAATAAAAGAAAAAATTTAGAAAGAATTGCATGTAGTAAAGTCAGTGAAGTATGTCAGTCTCATGTAAGCAAGTATATGGATGCTTACTTCATGTGTGTGTTCTTGGTGGCCAATTTTAGCTCAGGATAGAAGGAAAGGAGGGTTACTGGAGAACGAAACTTAAAAACAGAGAGCAAAGGATTTGTTATGGAGTTTTGTCAGTGTCTTCAACAGAGCCAGAAGAAAAAGATCTGGCCAGAAAGATCTAGGACATTGTAGGAGAGCTTCGGGGAAGCAGAAAGCAGCAGAGAGCAAACTCTGGAATACCTGAGCTAGAGCAAGTTCAAAACCAGGCAAGAATACAGCTTGTTGCTCTCCTTTCATTTAAGTTTTAGGGATGTTCCTGCCTATGTATTGCACCGTGACCACAGAGGAAAAAAATGTGTCACAGTTAATGTAGATTGAATTGTTTTCTTATGATTATTTTTATACTAATGTTTGTTACTTTATTTGATCTTTGATGACAAGAAAACATTTTCAAAGATTTCTTTATCAGATTTTACCCGATGTATGGAGGGTTTTTATTCTGCTCTGTTACAAATATGGGCCATATCTTTGCTTCATCTCTGTTCAATATGTTTTTTTTTTCTGTTTGAAAGCTTATCTAATGATACAATTTGTTGTTAAAGAATATATATATAAAAATTTAAGAAAATGTTTAAATAGAAACAGATTATTTTGTCTGTTAAAAATACTAAATATGAACAGCATATTTACACATTTGTTAAAATAATAAAATCATAGAACTGTTTGGGTTGGAAGGGACCTTCAAAGGTCACCTAGTCCGACCCCCCTGCAATGAGCAGGGCATCTTCAACTAGATCAGGTTGCTCAGAGCCCTGTCCAACCTGACCTTGAATATTTCCAGGGATGGGGCATCTACCACCTCCTTGGGCAACCTGTTCCAGTGTTGTTGCTTGTCTACTTGCCTAAAATAAACTTTAATTCAATTTTTTCTGCCTGATCTGTGTGTCAGTTCTTTACTAGGCAGAAAGTGACATAAAGCCATGGACTTATGCAAAGCTGACTCAAGGTAATGCAGCCAAGTGTGTAGCTCTGTACTGTTAATGCAACCAGGCAACTGCCAAGTATGTGGCAATGGATCAAACCTTTTTGATCCTTGTTAAAAGAAAAAAAGAAAAAAAAACAAACCCAGAGAAGAAACAACCGATGTTCCTTGTTTCACAATGTATCCTCCGCTCCACTACCTATTTGGTGACACATCATTGCCTTATTATAGCCACCAGCCACAGGAGCTGACTTAATACACTCATGAATATCTTTTATTTCATTGCTTACATGCATAATTATTTCTATACTTACAGTTTCCACTTGCTTAAAGACATCTTTAAGGCCATGATAGAAAATCACCTTTACAAATTGATGGGGAAACACTGAGCAGCTTGCTATTCAAAGTCCTGATTTAATATTCATTATGCAAAGTTCAGTGTAAACCAAACATTGTTGAGATTAGGTTGAGTTTATACAAGTTTCATAAGGTAAATATGAATTCTGAACATAAAGTTAAAATAACACATTCTCCTGTGGAAAAAAGGATCCTGCAAATAACATATAGGAAATGGTATGAGGTTTGGGGTTTTTTTGCCTAAAGAGGAAAACCACATCAATATTCTGATGAAACAATGAACTGAAATAATCCTACTTCTGTTGTAATCACAGTTACTTGAAAAGAAACAAATAAACAAAAAAAAGGCAAAATGGACAGGGAAGGGACCTAGTGAGGGTGTAATGAGAGAGTGAGGAATCCTTGTGTGCTGCCCTGGCAATTTACAGCATGGTGCAGAAAAGTGTCCCTGCAGGAACTGGCAAAATCTGTGAAAGGAGAATGAATGCAGCCTACTTGCCAGGATAATTGTATCACACAAAAAGGGATAAATTAAGAAGTTATACATGTGATACACCATCTGTGTCTGGTTTTGTTATTTTCTCCATATACATCTGTTTCTATTCAGCTATAGGGCAACACTCCATCATATTATGCAGACCAGAATAACACAGAAAGTTCAGTTTTGTTGACAAAATGAAACTTCTCTTTCTAAATATATTGGAAACCAGCAGAATAATTTTTGATCAGTAACCTTTGAAAATCAAAACAAGAGGGTTGATCCAAATATATTCAAATTTTATGTTTGATATTTATAACTCTGGATTAAGATCTCTAGATTCCAATATGTAGTTATAACTTGAGTCAGATGCTACACTGGTAGGTGCTTATTCTCTGATTCCAGCTGGAATGTAACTGAACTCTGAAGAAAAAAACAAAATTAAAAAAAAAAAAAAAACAACAAACAAACCCAAAAACCCCTACACTATGTACATATGGAAGTAAACTCAAAAACAAAACAGAAAGAATGATGAAACTGGTGAAGGGTCTAGAGAACAAGTCTTATGAGGAGTGGCTGAGGAAACTGGAGTTGTTTAGTCTGGAGAAAAGGAGGCTGACGGGAGACCTTATCGCTCTCTACAACTACCTGAAAGGAGGTTGTAGCGAGGTGGGTGTCGGTCTTTTCTCCCAAGTAACAAGCGATAGGACGAGAGGAAATGGCCTCAAGTTGTTCCAGGAGAGGTTTAGATTGGATATTAGGAAAAATTTTGTCACAGAAAAGGTTATTAAACATTGGAAGAGGCTGCCCAGGGAAGTGGTTGAGTCACCATCCCTGGAGATATTTAAAAGACATGTAGATGTGGTGCTGCAGGACATGGTTTAGTGGTGGAGTTGGCAGTGCTAAGTTAACGGTTGGACTTGATGATCTTAAAAGTCTTTTCCAACCTAAATGATTCTATGATTCTATATCTAATTGTATTGATGAACTTTTATGATTTTACATCTGATCTCTGGTCCTAGTTGAAAACTGAGCTTGAGGACTGTCCTTAGTGTCTTTTTCATCTGCTCCTCTTCTGAACTCAAAGCACAGCTTCATAAACTGAACTAGCCAACCAGTACTTGATGTACTTACAGAGTTAGATAATGCCCTAAAGTAGTTGGTCAGGCACATCCAGAAGTGATTGATGTACTTGTTGTTCATGTAATTTCCATATAATTTTTTTTTTTTACCCAGATAATTATATGTCTGATTAATGATGTTTTAAAGTTCTCTAAATTTCTGGAGTTTTGTAGATGCATTCAACGGCTGTAGTATCACATTCAGATGAAGAAGTAGAATCTAGTTGAATGCATGAGCCTTGCAAACCTGGACAAAAAGCATCTGGTTTGGGGTTGCGGGGGAGAGTGGCAGGGTGGTGCGTATTTTTGCTGGAAACAGAAAATACAATTTCATGCAGCCACTGTAAATTGTATATGTATAAAATAGATAGGGTCCTTCTGAACTGTAATTGTGGAAAGTGAAATACAGAAATGTGTGTAATGTGGCCTGTTTCCACAAATCAGAAAAGAATTCAGGAGGGAAAAGCAAACAAACCAACCCAGCAAATTAAACCTTTTTTTTTCTCATTCTTTCAGCCACTGTCATAAATTCCATACTTTCTAGATGATCCTAGCAAGCTAATCTTACCTATTTTGTAGTATTCTTTGAAATACTGATCTGAATCAGATTTTAATATGTTCCTAATGAACAGTTAAATGTTTTCACAAAAATCACATTCAAAATGTAGCCTGGAGGCAATGTTTAGTCAGTAATTGCATTAAAAAGAAAAAAAAAAATCCAAGCTCAGTAGTCTTATTTCATCACTTTATTTCACTACCTTACTGCTTTATAACATAATTGATTTTAAATCAATGAAAAATCCTAAAAATAATCTGAAAAGACCATCTATCAAAATCTTTGTGTGGCTGAGAACCACAAAGAAAGGAGCTATGATGAGGACTTCAGATGTTAATAGCACGGTATCTGGATGACTTGCCAGGTCATCCACTTGGGCTGATCCTGGGATGTTGTTAGATTCTAGGATGATTTTTTTTTATAATAGTTTTCTTTGACTCATTTCCTTCCACAGCAATGCTGACATCTAACAGAGCTCTAGATTGAGAGACAGAATTGTTTCTAAGATGCACGTTTTAAGAATGAGACAATTTCTCTGAATGAACACATACAATTGCATTTAAGCAAAACAAAGTATACTGGCCAAGATGTCTTTAAGATTTCCAAAGAAATTCCACTGCCTTCCTTGACAAGTTCAGTGCTAACTATTTTTGCAATTATGTTTCCTAGTACCAAATCTGAACCTTCCTTGCTGCATATTATATTGATTTTTTCTTGTTCTACCCTCAGAGGATATGGAAAGCAATCTATCACTGTCTCATTTTTACAGTTTCATATATTTGAATACTGTTGTTTCCTCTCAATAATTTATTTTCTAGACTAAACAAAGTCAGTTCCTTCAGCTCTTTCTTATAGGTCATATTTATCAAAGCTTTATCATTCTTGATGCTCTCCTCTGTGCTAAATTTGTCAATTTATTTCACTTTATTGCCTCATTTGTGATTTATAACATCAGATCCTTTCCTGAAATAGTGTTTCTCAGCTGGTAATGAGGAATTTTATGTTTTTCCTTTTTTTCCCTCATTGCTAAGTACTTTAGAGAATTTCCACTTATTGATTTGGACTCTTTCTTCAATTTATCAAGATCATTTTCAATGACAGTGTTGCCTCACATAATTACAATTGTTTCCCAGGTAGTAACATTTACATATTTTACTACTTTGCCATTATTCAAACTGTTAATATTGAATTGCACCGTCTTCACAGGAAAATCAAGAATGACCCCACCTAGTATGTCTCCCTAATTTTAATATGAGTTACTGATGAAAACTGCTTGGATATGTTTTTGTTTTTTCAGTCAGTGTTGCACACAGATGAGAGAGACATGATGAACTAAATCTTGCAGTCTTTAATCTCATGAAACCAAAGTGAACATGAAGTATAACTTACCTCCAAAGAGTACCACAGGGAAAAGGGGCCCAAAAAGGAGGAGCATTTGATTAAAAGCTGGTGAATAAACAATATGCAGATGTTTGTGCTTACTCACTCCAGGCAAAGTAAACTCACCCTAAATGAGGGCAATAGCTTCCAGTGTAGTGTACCAGTTAGAAAGCTAGTAAGAATAGAAAACCATATTCAAGAATCTTCTGTTAAGTGGTAAGAATTTATTGTCAGTTGAGAAAATATGTAAGACATTTCAGACTTTTGTTTTTTTGTATTCTGAAAAACTGAGCAAGCTTTTAATTATGGACTATATGTATCTATATTCTTGCTAAGAGCTGAACTAAAAGAAACTCTTAACAAAGCCAGTGAGTCTAGCTATATTTCCAAGGAAAAGAAACCAGCAGGCAACCAAGTGAGAGGAACAGCAAGGAGTAGCTAGAGGGAGGAGCTAGCAAAGCAGGACACAGCTAATGCAGAGCAGCAGAGCGGGAAACAGAACAAGAAATAGCAAAACATGGCTAGATGGACAAGGAGCATGTAGATAAGTGAGGAATGCACAGTGTGAGAGGCTGAAGGAAGCCAGTCACACCAAACATTCACCATCTGCTTAAACTGGGCTTTGCTCTCCAGAAGTACTTAATCCGAAGCTGTAAGATGAGTGTACTTCAAAGAAAGGGAAGGAAACTAACTGGAAGAAAGAACTGTAAACTAGTTACACTCCCTGTATTTTATTTAGAAGTTGGATATGGTATGTTACCATATTTCTCTACCTTATTAGTATATTTTTTCTCCCTTTAATAAAAACATGTTCTGTGAATCAAAACAATTCATACTTGTGAGTAGTGAAAATCAGCTCACTGAGTATCAGGAAGTTTAATTCAATTTTCCCATATTTTTTGGTGAGGGTTGCTTTAACTTTAAACCTAACCCTTCTTTCTGTCAGTCAAATCCTGGCAGAATTGCTATGTAATATTGCAGAAATTCCTACCTGCAGGAAGAGAAACAATGGCCAGTGTTGCTAACTTTATCTTACTTTTTATTTTAATTTACTTTTGGTATCCAGAAATACAGTTCTGGTTTAGAGAGGTATCACAACTCCTCCCTGGTTGAGCTGAATGCTGCATGACATCTTCCACTGGAAGATGAACTATATAAGTAGCTAAAACTTTTCCAATTCTAAAGATTTATCTGTCAGGGAAGGTAACCAAGGGTGATTCTTTGATCGCTCTCTTGTGGTTGCATTAATATTGGTTTAGGAAAAAAAAAAAGAAAAAGAAAAAGAGAGGGAGGGAAGACAGACTTAGACCATTCCATGCCAATCAAGGAACACCATTTTCTGGTTTAGTTTTCCTCTTTTTCTGAAGGGATTTAAGCCATAGGTATCATCCCAGAGAAGTTTGTTAAAACTAAATTATAAGGCATCAGAACAAGTGGAAGAAAGCTGGAGCAGGGGTGGAATTCAGTCTCTTTTGTTAACATTGCCTAACATCGACAGCTTTAGAAAAAGAGTAGAACAAGGCCTTGAACAAAGCTGCCTTACTGCAATGTGTTAATTCAGTCATAGGCTGAATAGCTATTCTTAAGTTCCTTTTTGTTATCTCCATAACTGTATAAATATTTTTCAGAAAGTGAGTTTATCCAGGATCAGAGGAAACTTCAAAGTCACTTAAGACATGAGAAGCCATCACTGAAGAAAGCATAGAGAAGATCATAACTTGATTCTTTCAAGGATTCTGTAATTGCTTTAATGAAAAACTACAGGAGGAAGGGTCAGAAAATTGTTACACCTTTTTATTGACACAGTTCTATTTTTAACCTCTGGCTGAGTTTATTAGTTTTGGGCTTAGTATCCCACTAAATATAGCCACTAGTGGAACAGGATAATGAAGCTTCTATCACCTCAAAACCACTTCTTAAATGGATGAAAATTAGATAACAGTCAGTCTTGTACATTAAAATTTTCATTGCAAAAATCATTATGTGTAACTTGAATTCATGGTCACAGTGTCTGTAGTTAGCTTTTTTTTCCTTTCCTGTTCTGAGTATATGCTCACAAAGGGGGCTTTTATCATCCATAAGCAGCATGGATGTTGCAGTTATTCTCTACAAATGACTTACAAAGGGATGAACAAGAGCAGCAAGGTCTTCTGAATCTCTCTGCAAATTTATGTCCCAAAGACTGATCATGATAACGTAATATTCACAATTTCTACTATCAAGTGTGCAGGAATTAATATGTCAAGTTGCTTTCAACCCAGGATTTGTTTCCAGATTTTAGAATCTGTTACAAACTATTCACAATTCAGGATTGCAAATTACCATTTATAATAATTTTCCAAAATATTCACATTTCTGAAACACTGGCACTAGTGAATTCATTTACCACTGGTAGTTTACCAAATGTCTCAGATAAGAGATTGTTTGTGGAAATAATTCTGAGCTATCCATCAAGAATGACTTAGATAAGGTGGTAGAGTGACTCCTGCATATTACTTAGGTGCAGAATTAATCAGGGGAGCTCCAGGGTAAGTAAGGATATTCACTACCACTAGAAGCACAAATTTAATACATTGAGAGAGTTTAATAATGGTGACACCTGCTGCAGCCTCAAGAGCAAGACATAAAAGTACCTGATCTTACATTTCTGTGCCAACAAGCTTCTTCCATCATCTTAAAAAACTGGAGCTCGGACTCTAGAAGGTTATAGATGCTTGTATAAGAAATTTAATTATTGACAATTTCTGATTTAGGACCTTGGCTCTTCCTTAATATGTCAGGCATATTTTTATTAGAAAAAATATCTTTCTTAGTTGTCCAGCCCACCTAGGTATGGGCTACCAAAGACAGCAGCACAGCCTGATTGGTTCCTCAGAGGTCTTTCTTGCCTTTTTTCACATGTGTGATCTTGACTAGATTGTCCATTGCACAAAATACAGGCAGAAACAGTCCACCTCCCTTTTCTAAAAACACACGTGGTTCTATTTTGTATTCCATTATGAAATTATTTGACACAAGTATGGTTGCAAACATAGTTTAGGCTGATCAGCTGCTGGTCATAAAATCAAAGAATTGAATGACTGAGGGTGGAAAGGATGTCTGGTGGTCATCTTGGTCACCACCCCCGCTCAGGCAGGGCCACCTAGAACATGATGTCCAGGACCATGTCCAGATGGTTTTTTAATATCTCTAGGGATGGAGATTCCACAGCCTTTCTGGACAACCTGTGCTAGTGCTCAGTGACACTCATAACAAAAAATGTGTTTCCTGATGGAACCTCCTGTGTTTCAGTTTGTGCCCATTGCCTTTTGTCTTGTCACTGGGCACCACTGGAAAGAGACTGGCTCTGTTCTCTTTGCACCCTTCCTTCAGGTATTAATATACATTGATGAGATCCCTCCTTAGCCTTCTCTTCTCCAGGCTGAACAGTCCCAGCTCTTTCAGCCTTTCCTCATAGGAGAGATGCTCCAGTCCATTCCTCACTTTAGCGGTCCTTTGCTGGACTCTCTCCAGTATGTCCATGTCTCTCTTGTAGTGGGGATCCCAGAACTGGCCACACTACTCCAGGTATGGCCCCACCAGTGGTGAATAAAGGGGAAGGATCATCTCTCTTCACCTCTTGGCAATACTTTGCCTAACACAGCCCAGGATACCATTCACCTTTTTTTGCATCATCAAGGGCACATTGCTAGCTCATGTTTAACTTGGTGTCCACCAGGATCCCCAGGTCCTTTTACACAAAACTGCTTTCCGGCCAGTCAGCACCCAGCATGTAGTGGTCCATCATGAAAAGTTTGTCATGTATTACTGGAAAATAACTGATGTGAATCTGTGTACTTTCCATGAGATACACTGTTCCTGAATGACATTTCAGTGGTGTTCATATCACCTAATTTCAAGTATCCACAAACTAACAGATAGAATTCACCCTCTTGTGAGAAAAATATAGAAAGGATTGATTATTTTATGATACTTCTTATCTCATGAACAAGCAAGTATTTAACAAAGATGTAGGCACTTCTACATGTAGAAGTTTAAGCTCAAGAAAGTAATTTAGAAAAGCTCAGTCTAGCTCTTACAGGAAATAGACATTATCCCAAGCGGGAAAAGGTAATCAATCAAACAAAAACAAACAAAATCCCCACCTTTTTGGGGCCCTAACAGCTATGCTATTGGGAATGCTCAATTGTCAACTGCACTCCCATCTTTCCTAATCTTATTCCCTAGGCACTCATCTTCTGCCTAACATCATTTGACATTGAGCACTTGACATTGAGCACCAGGTCCAAGAGGAACTTAGATATAAATGCTCAGACTGCAACAATGAGAGTTGTGCACACTCTTTGCAACACAGCTTAATGATCAAACTGGTCACTCATTAAGTGGGAGAACTGAGTTCTCTCTCTTAGTTGCAATCCATAGCTTTCCCATACTACAGAAGTTCCTTACTGAAAGATAAAAAGCAATAAATGGAACAATACTTTTCAGTGCACTTGTTAAAGGCACTGGGTAACCAGAAATAACATTCTGAAGCTGTAAAAATGGGAAAATTAGGTCCTCATTGCTGGGTACATAAGTGAGAAATGAGATACCAGGAATTCTGCTCTCTGGTCTTTTATCTTTAATACCCACCCCCACCC
>NW_008825308.1:5361580-5367153 GCF_000699105.1 Pygoscelis adeliae | reverse complement strand
CCCACCCAGTTTGTTTTGATTTGCTGGGGTTTGTTTGTTTGTTTGTTTCCTCCAGTGATAATATTATACAAAACATAAAAATAATCAAGGAATCAAAAACATGAAAATAAACATTCTCACACACCACATATCCTTACCAATTCATGCCACTGACTAGGTTTGTTCTTATCACTACCTCCTTTACCATGTGTTGGACAGATTTGTATGTTCTGGTTTGTGCCTCCTTTGGCCAGACACCCTCAAAGGAGCAGACACTCTCCTTCCACATATCCTGACACTCAACTAATGAACATCATGACTTGCTACTGCCTCCACTTTTGTTTTAAATGTAAAATTAAGTTGAGCAAGTAATTTTCTGGGAGAAAACTTTATAACCACTCAAGAACACATAAATCTTTGGGTCAGTAGCAGAGATTTAGCTCAAATTTGCTCAGTGTTCGTACATTACTTTCCAAATTGAACCTACCAGTATGTCTGGGAGACTATTTTTAACATTTTGAGCTGTCAAAATGGATTGATTCTCATAGATAAGGTGAAATTTAGAATAACTCTTTGGTAGATAGAAGAGGGATGTCAATCTACAAATAATTTAACAATTCATAAAAAATAACATGCAAATTGTTTTGTTTCATTCCCCAATGGATGGGGATGGGGGATGTCACCAGTTCTACAAAGAGAACTTTATTACCAAATCTTTAGTTATGTTTTCCAACAGTGCATGCTATAACTCTGACTATCACGTACAGTTGATAAACTATCAAGTACAGGTGATAACTCATATGTTGTTAGTGTTTCAAATCCAACAGAGAGCTTTGTCATATATATATCAAACTTCTTGGAAACTTTTTGAGCTTAACGTATACAGTCATGGCTTTAACATCAGGAGAAGATTTAATCTGTTATTTGTAACACTTACTGATTTTCTTGGAGGGCTTAGTATCCCATAATAGATTGAAAGAGCTGAGTATGACAAATTACAAGGTTGAAAATATAATTAATTAGAAGTGAAACTGTTCAATTTACAACAGTATGAGAATCTGTAGTGACTGAAATTCAGATCTGCCTTCCCTGTAATTGGGATTCAGACTACTAGAGTCTGGTTCAATTCCATTATCATCAATAAAAATTTGGAAAAAGAATTGCACTTGACCTATGTTGAGAGGGCAGGAGATCAAGTACAAAACCAGACATTTTAGTGAATATTGTAAAATCATTCTATGGAATGACATTTAGAGACCTATGATGGACAGCTTACTGGCACTAATTTTCTAGGAACATAAGTAGAAACAGAACAAATTACTCAAAAGTAAAAGGCAGAAAAAGTAAAAAGCAGAAAAAAGTAGAGCATTGACATGTTAATTTCTCTTTTCCTACAGTATTTCCTATTCTAATAGACTACAATGATTTCCAGATAGGAGTCCTCAAGAAAGAATGTGGTGATTATACCAAATATCAATTAAACAAGGAAAATTAATACTATTATCTTGATGCGATGATGTTAATGTAAAAGTTTCTTAACTACTGTTACTATTAAATGAGTAAAATTTTTTTACAATAGTGGGGAAAAAAAAGCCCAGCAGCATAAATAAAAAAGATTTCAAACCACTGAGAAAGATATTAAGCCAAAACCAGTACAGATGTGAGTATACTTTCTGATGAAGTACACAGACTGTGTCTTGGGGGGTCTTCTTTTCAGTTTTGTAATTAAAACATTGGACATATAATTTTGGTTGTAAGCATAGAAAAGACATTTCATTGTGAAGATATGTCATCAAAGTATCTGAATATAAAATTTAATTTATATCCTTCATAATTAGATAGTTACACTGTTCTCAAATGTCTCTTGATATGCTGAACAAGAAAACAGTATCTAATCTTAAAAACCTCTGAAACAAAAACAGCAAGGGCCCTGCCCCCCTTCCTCTCCCTCCCCAAAACTCAGGAGGTTACTTTTTCTCAGTCATTTCTTTCATACAAAAAAAAAAAAAAAGAAGAAAATTAAAAAGGGGGAATCCCAGCAACAACCACAATTTTTTTTAATTGTTGAGCGTGAAAATTTATTTGAACACATTGAAAATGCAGTTCCAATCAAGAAAAAATCATTCTATTTGGATTGCTTATTCTCTGAGAAAAGAAATAAGACCTCACTGAAAAGCTGAATCTTTTCCTGCAATATATTGCTTGCTGGAGCATTTGTCACATTCCTTACGCAGTAATTAGATGTTCAGATGCTGTTTTTTATAACTTACTATTTGTTTTTCAGTTACACTTAAGATATGTTCAGTATTCAAACCCTCTCTTACTCATTAACCATATGCAGAAAGAAAAGAAAGTAATTTTTTTTCTGAAAAAGCTTTTGACCTTGTTTTTATCTCCTTATCCACAGCTTGTTTTCTCTAGTTTTAAAATATCACCATATCAGCTACTGAGAGTATATGATGACTTTTTTATTAGTATATATTTGTGTATATTTAATAGACTGTAATGGTTTATGATCTCTTTTCTTTTCTGGAAATGTAGTTTCTACACTCTTACTTTTGTTCCTGAAATTCTAATCACTCATCATTTTGTCCTTCTAAAACTGAACAGGAAATGTTATGTGTTATTCCTAGGCTTTGTGATGTTACATAGTTTTATGTGCAGCTCCACTTTCTGTTCAACTTACAGAACTTTCATATGAACATGGCTTGCAGTCAGCAATTTATGTGATTGCCAGTGATCTGCAAAATAAATGTCTTTCATAACATGTTTTGACTTTTACAATTTTACAAATTCCATTCTCTGAATCATCTTGCACCTTGCAAATGTTAATCTAGGAAGTAAAAAACTTCAGGCACTTACTATTTTAGTTTTTCAACTTGGAATCTCTTCAAACGGCTTGCCTCTGAATAGGTTTGCAAGTTATATTTATCTTCTGTCCTTTAGTAATTGTTTGCTGTAGGAAATGATACTTTATTCCCCCTCCATCAGTTTTAAGCACACTGATTCCATTTTCTTATTATAGGTATCCAGACTTTGTTATTATATTTATGTATATACAATAGAATTTTATCCATTACAACTCTGATACATAGCTTAGCTGGTGACACAGAATAGGACTAGAAAGCAGTTTTAACATAATGTACTTAGTGTCTCCAAAACAAACACGCAATCAAATAAAAATGAGACAAATCCAAACATAGAGCATGTCATAAGTTATCTGCAACGCTAGCCACAATGGTAGTTGTTAACAAGTTTGAACTGACATAAGTTAATGTGAACTTTCCTACATCAATCTAAAGTCTAGATTAATTCATATTTTATTGTTAGTCACTAAAAAAGTTGAATTTATCAAATCCATATTATAAATAGTCTAACAGCTTACCCTTAATGTAAGTCTAAAGCAAAAGTGAATTTGCTGACAGACATAGTAATGTAACACACTTAAGCAGAGCAGGAAGACATGCTACTACCTTACTGTGAACTTGCCTAAAATACTTCTCTAAGAGTAGAGCAGAGACAGGTAGAGTCTTTGACTGCCTGGCAGCTGAAACGGTCTTCACAAGATCTAGGAGAGGTGAAATTAGAAAGGTTCTGCTCATTGTACATATTCAAGTGATTCCTCCTCCTGGCACTCCCATTTCTTTTATTGTAGGATAATGTTTTTTTTTCATTGAAAGAGCCAACTGTATGCGGAGAGGGCAATTAAGCTATGTTCTTACAGCCTCTTCTTAGGTCTTTAAGTGAGTTGTTTGGGTTTTTTTTCCATTTTCTTCATTTATTTCTTTCCCTTGTCAGGCTGAAGCTGAAAAAAGAAAATCCTTATAGTCATTTTTTGTGTGAACTTGGAACAAAGATGAACTCTGAGTCCTTGTTGTAAAACTTTTCTCTTTTGAAGCCACATGCTTCCTAAGAATCTCAAGAATGGATTCCTATCACCAAATTACTTCAAACACTGGCACTAAAGGGGAGACAAGGAGTTTGAATGTACAAGACAAATCTATATAAAACTTAATGGGGGCTAATTGTATGTATTTAGAGTGAAGGAATTAATGATTAACAGATTTTGATGATATGTACAGAACTCTCAAACAGATTTAGGCAAGATATAGGAATGACTAAACAGTAGAGATTCACAGGACCAGTTCTTCAGGCTTATCTCATCTGTTTCTGCACTGCCTTTTATCCTGTCCTCTAGGAGCTTCCTCAGAAAAAAAGGAACGTGAAAAATATACACACAAACTATGAAACAGGTGTTGCGCTTTTTCTTCTGTTTGTTTGCTTGCTTGTTTTGTTTTTCAAGTGTCTATTGTTTTCTGGCTTGATTCTGGATGACTTTCAGAGTACATAAAATATAAATATTCTTTTATACTGGATCTTTTCTTTTGACCACATGGAGAATATTTTAAGTCATTGCAGTACCTGAAAAAAAAAACTCATTTGATGTAGGAAATTAATTTGTCCACCACTTAACAAAGAATGTAATCAATCAGTTATGAGGTTAGTCACACAAACAAAAGTAATAGTTAAGCTAAATTATTCAATGAGTAACATGAAATATATTTAGCCACATCCACTACTTTCATCAAAAAAATAGCATCTAGCCATTACCCTGACATCTCCTCAGAAATGGAAGATGTTGGTTTGCAATTGAAAGCATGAATTATGTGGACAGTTTTCTAGTATTTTTCTGTAAATAAATTTAACATTTAGAGAACACGGGGGAAAAAAGGAAAGTGTACTGCATGTTTTCATAAGAATTATATTTTTAACTGCAAATTTGGTAACTGTAGAGTCTTTTCTCCACATACCAGTAACAATTTTATAAAAATTGATTTTTATATCAGATCCCTCATGCAGTAGGTGATAAAAATAAAGAAAAGAATGGCCTTTCTAAGCACAGCTGGCTATATACTTTAAGAACATATTACCTTTCTCTTTTTCTGATGGATACCGTATTACTGCAGAGTAAGATTTTGCTGTTAAAAGACACATGACTGGTTACATTATCTTAGCCATGATTGTCACATGAAAGCTAAGAATATGTTATTGTTGTGTTAGTCCTGTAACTCTGTAACAAGTATAAAGATTCGCAAAAAACTGAAGAGAAGAAATTCCAAAAAACTAAGGAGGGTCTGTAAACTGATTTTTTTTTTTTTTTTTTTTTTTTTTTATGATAGACAAGAAACTTGTTTAACTAAATGACCAAGGGTTTCAGGCTAGAATGGTAAAGATAACGTAATACTTATGAAGAGCTCGGTAACTAAATTCTTCTGCAAAAGTGTAACACAACATAGCAGAAAGGCCTAATTCAGCAGCAGAAGAAGTTTTAGCTGTATTGCATTAGATTTTTTGTTGGATTTCTTTTTTTTTTTTGCTTTTGTGAAGAACAAACAAACTTTAACAAATATCTGTTTGATTTCAATTCAGCCTGCTTCTTAATATTATAAAATACTTTACCCTGTAGATAAAATATTACTAAGAATGCGGAGGTACTCAATGACTTTTTTGCCTCGGTCTTGCTCACCAGCAAGTGCTCGAGCCTCACCACCCAAGCCACAGAACGCAAAGGCAGGGACTGGGAGAATGAAGAG
>NW_008825308.1:5361057-5361340 GCF_000699105.1 Pygoscelis adeliae | reverse complement strand
ACGTCTGTGCCTGGGAAGATCATGGAACAGATCCTCCTGGAAGCTATGCCAAGGCACATGGAGGACAGGGAGGTGATTTGAGACAGCCAGCATGGCTTCAACCAAGGACAAGTCCTGCCTGACTAACCTAGTGGCCCTCTAGGATGGAGTGACTACATCAGTGGACAAGGGAAGGGCTACAGATGTCATCTATCTGGACCTCTGCAAGGCCTTTGACACAGTTCCCCACAACATCCTTCTCTCTAAACTGGAGAGGTATGGATTTGATGGGTGGACTGTCCGG
>NW_008825308.1:5357452-5360580 GCF_000699105.1 Pygoscelis adeliae | reverse complement strand
TGGCCAGCAGGTCGAGGGAGGTGATTCTGCCCCTCTCCTCTGCTCTGGTGAGACCCCACCTGGAGTCCTGCGTCCAGCTCTGGAGCCCTCAGCAGAAGAAAGACACGGACCTGTTGGAGCGGGTCCAGAGGAGGGCCACAAAAATGGTCGGGGGGATGGAACACCTCTCCTCTGAAGAAAGGCTGAGAGAGTTGGGGTTGTTCAGCCTGGAGAGAAGAGAAGGCTTTGGGGACACCTTATTGCAGCCTATCAGTACTGAAAGGGGGCTTATAAAAAAGTTGGGGACAACCTTTTTAGCAGGGCCTGTTGTGGCAGGAACAGGGGGGAACGTCTTTAAACTAAATGGGGGTAGATTTAGACTATATATAAGGAAGACATTTTTTATGCTGAGGGTGGTGAAACACTGGCACAGGTTGCCCAGAGAGTTGGTGGATGCCACATCCCTGAAAACATTCAAGGTCAGGTTGGACGGGGCTCTGAGCAACTTGGTCTAGTTGAAGATGTCCCTGCCCATGGCCGGGGGGTTGGACTAGATGACCTTTAAAGGTCCCTTCCAACCCAAATTATTCTATGATTCTATAATTCTCTCTCTCTTATACACAGCCAGAGATACAAGATATCCCCTGAGACCTTTATTCACAAATAATTGATTTAACTAAAATTTACCACACCAGCTTCAGTTTTGAAATCATTGACCATGATGAAATGTAGATAAAGTGAGTTTATCCTGAGATCTTAAAAAACAATGAAAAGCGGGAAAGAACTGAAAAAATGAAACTCCTTTTCCATTGTAATCATTTACCCATGTGGCAGAGAGCAACACACTACTAAACCAATATTTGATACCTCAGTCTCATTTCAGTATTTCCAAGTGTCATTCCTCTTTTCTCATCTCCCTCCAAGTTTCATTACCCACTGAATAGATTCCTGCATTCTGAGTATTGCCATTCTCCTTTGTGGTTCTGCTTCAGTCAGGAAAATTCTGTTCAATTTAATAACATGTTCCTGTATCAGTAATACCTTGAGGTAATTCTTCCTTCTCAAAGCACTAGAAGAGAATGATATGTTTTTCCCATTAATTACACTATTCTCTTTTTGTAGGTTATTATGTTCAAGTTTGATGCAAGATGGAACATAAGGACTGTCAGTCCTCAGTTAATACAGTTTGTGGATACACTGAAGTGCATAGTAATCTTTAAAAAAATTGAGAATTGTGCAGGTATGCAAATAATGTAAAGAATACCTGAGGGCTTCTAATAGACTGGTCCTTTTTGACTTCTTATCCCTCTACTTTCCCACAATGATTCCTCCCAACTCCCCTTTGATGCCTCCTTTCCCTGTCTCTGGTTCCTCACATAAACATTGCAAATAAGTAAACCTCCCCTCAGTCTTGCAGGTGATCTGGAGAGCCTCCCCTGCTGACTCAAGATGATGGGTGTCCGTCCTGGCCCATGGGGCTGAGGCTTTCCAGGAATAGCCCTGGGAGGGCCGGGATAGGGGCTCATATCTCTGACTGGATTACTGGGGTTCCCCCCCCTGCCATTGCTCCTCTGTGCTCCTTCGTATTGGTAGAAATAAATCTTTAATCATATAACCTAGCAGTCACCAACATACATAAATATTTATTTTGTTTGATTGCTTTAACTAAGTTTGATTAAAAGCTGTCAGAAGCAGCAGTATTACTGGGTTCTCATTAGTCAAATAATTACTACGAGGATTTCTTATTTAAACTATAACTTACCTTCTTTACATTTCTCCTTCTGTTCTCTCCTTGCCAAGCAGACAATAATCTCTTTGATGAAGAATCAAGCTGAAAAATAGAAGGTCTGTGGTTGCTTATGAGGCAAAGGAGCTAAGTATAACAGTGTATGATAAATGAGTACACTGTAGCTTTTAGAAATATCATTTCCACAGACAAAAATATGTATCTTTTTAAAATCTGAAAGGGTGTTGTCAGCTTATGCAATTTTAGTTGTAACAGAGGACAGACTGCAAGTGTCTGAAATACAGTGTATCATAACAGTATTTCCAACACTGAGAATGAAATCTGCAAGAGATCCTTTTTTTACTTCTGAAATACTTTAACGATCCTTTTCCAGTCCAATGAAATTTAACCCACATTAATGTTGTACTAAATCACCTGCGTAAGCAACAAGACAAAGCACGCATACTGAGACATAAGCAAAGCCATATTCTCAGGCACCAGATGCTCTTACTACACAAGCCATTGTCATTAAAATGAACAATATAAATTCCTTGCTTGTGACATTCCATCACTTATGCCAGGTTTCTGGTAACAGGCTATTTCCATGCAGTGGCTCCCAGCTGTGTTGCTTCATTTCTGTGCATGGGTTGAATACATGAAGTCAGACTATGAGCAGGAGCCAGTGTATCTATATTCTGTGCTCTTCTTAGTTCAGGTTTTACCCAGCAAGTCCTGTTTCTGACACAGAACAGACACATTCTGGTTTTATTTTCCTTTTTTTTTCTTTTCTTCAGTTCTGTGTTTGCACTTGACACATGTAATTATTGAAGAAATGCATTATTTTCACGAAAAGAATTTATAGAAAATGTTACAGTTCATGTAAGAGATCCTAAAGAATGAAAAATCTACAACAAATTATGATATACAGAATAACAGTAACAAAAACCCAGTCTTGCTACCAGCCAGTTTGCTAATACTGACAGCAAAATACTCAAGTTTTCAGTTTTTCCAAACCTTTACACTGCTTTTTCCATCATATTCCATTATCCTTATAAAAGCTGATTCTTCATATTTTGTTATTCAATTGCTCAACAAATTTTGCTATATTTCACAATAAAAAAACTGATGTGCAAACTGGATGGAAGAAACAGGCTTATAACTTATAAATCATAGAATCATAGAATTGTTTAGGTTCAAAAAGACCTCTAAGATCATCGAGTAAAACAGTTAACCTAGCACTGCCAAGTCCACCACTAAACCATGTCCCTAAGCACCACATCTACATGTCTTTTAAATACCTCCAGGGACAGGGACTCAACCACTTCCCTGGGCAGCCTCTTCTAGTGCTTAATAACACTTTCCATGATGAAATTTTTCCTAATATCCAATCTAAACCTCCCCTGGTGCAACTTGAAGCCATTTC
>NW_008825308.1:5335271-5356216 GCF_000699105.1 Pygoscelis adeliae | reverse complement strand
GCTTTGCTTGCGTGTGTGGCTTTTGCTTTACCTATTAAACTGCCTTTATCTCAACCCATGAGTTTTCTCACTTTTACCCTTCCAATTGTCTCCCCCATCCCACTGGTGGGGGGTGAGCGAGCAGCTGCGTGGTGCTCAGTTGCCAACTGGGGTTAAACCACGACACCCCCCTCCTTACTTCTCCAAGAATCGAAAACTCTGTCATTTCATGATAGCTATGCCCAAGACGGCCTCCAACCACTACATCACCCACAAGTCCTTCTCTGTTCATGAACAACAGGTCCAACGGGGCACCTTCCCTAGTAGGCTCACTCACCACTGTGTCAGGAAGTTATCTTCCACACACTCCAGGAACCTCCTAGACTGTTTCCTCTCTGCTGTATTGTATTTCCACCAGACATCTGGTAAGTTGAAGTCCCCCTTGAGAACAAGGGCTAGTGATCATGAGACTTCTGCCAGCTGCTTATAGAATATTTCATCTGCCTCTTCAACTTGGTTGGGTGGTCTATAACAGACTCCCACCATGATATCTGCCTTGTTGGTCTTCCCCCTGATTCTTACCCATAACCACTCAACTCTATCATCACCATTATTAAGCTCTAGGCAGTCAAAACACTCCCTAACATACAGGGCTACCCCACCACTTCTCCTTCCTTGCCTATCCCTTCTGAAGAGTTTATAGCCATCCATTGCAGCACTCCAATCATGAGAGTCATCCCACTGTGTTTCCGTGATTGCAACTATATCATAGTTTTCCTGCTGCACAATGGCTTCCAGCTCATCCTGTTTGTTGCCCATGTTGCATGTTTTGGTGTAGATGCACTTCAGTTGGACTATTGATCCTGCCACCTTTTTTTGGGAAGAAGCCCTAATTTCTACGTGACCATTCTCAGGCACTTCCATGGTTTCTAACACATCAATAATCCTTGCGTCTTTGCTGCTGCATGGATCTCCATCCCCTACCTCCACTGACATGGCAGACCAAAGGACCTCGCTAGCCCACCATTCCTCAAACATAACTCTCAACTTTTAAACAAAAAGTCAGGTCAACCTCTAACAACATTCAAATCAATAAAATTTCCAATAACAATGGCCATTTCTATAGCAAAACAGGAAAATAAAAACAGGGTTGGAAAGCTAAGCCATATCCAAAATTAATGATGGTGCCTGGCTGTATGAGGGAAATTCACGTTCATGAGTGCTAGAAACTGCTCATGGAATTATACCTGCATTACTGTCTAATGGAAAATGAATGGACAGCTCAGAGGAACAGCAGCTCTCAGTTCTCCAAATTAAGTACTCTGTCTACAGCTCTGGGGAGTCAGCCTCACTTTTATTTGGTCTCCTGGCCAGACGTGGAGTATTTTTTTGCGTTGAACACTATATCTGAACTCCTCCGCAGCCTCCCAAATGCACACTGTCCTGAGATTAATTTATGAGAAGTTTACTTTAGGTTTCCTTACACACAGCTTGTCTGCCACCAGGGTAGCTCCTTTGTGAGTTGAATAATCTTATCATCACAGTAGTCAGAAAACTTTGTGAGGTTAAACTCTTAATGGATGGCACCAGAACTTTGGCCAGCATGAAATGGACACATTCCTTAAAAAGAGAAGAAAAGGACTTAAAGGTTTTCAACATTTACAGCTGGGTTTCATGAGAATTAAGATAAAAAGGGGAAAATCTTTAAAATACAGAAAATTCAGGTGTGTTGTATAAAACATTAAAATTGAAAGATTTAAAATGAATTTCTTTTTCTGCCCACTGTGTCCCTGCCAGTCCTTTAGGGTACATCGTTCAATCCTAAATTCAGTACCATTTAGCACTTTTTTCTGGTTCCTTAGGGAAAGCCTTTTATTTTGTCATCTTTGTCATCTGACTTTGTTGTTCGTAATGACTTTTCAGTCGCAATGTGTGCAGAGGCCTCCCTTCCTCCTACAATATTTCCTCGTCACTTGTCCCACATTGTGTGCCACAGATTCCTGTAACTAAGCATATGCAGTTGCTTGTGAGGAAGGAGCAATCTATAGATCTTTCTAACGGTTTCAGCTGATACAACCCTAAAGGCAAAGTACACAGACTCCATTGACAGAGTCTTTTACTAAGACGTAACATCCCACAAATTATATATCAACAGCTACAGTATCCAGCATAGACATGAGTAACACAGACTGGCCAATGTTCTCAGCCCAGAATTGTTCCTTTGGCCAGAACATTGGAAAAAAAGGACAAAACTTTAATCTCCTAAATATTGAGGCTTATTTTTTCAAAATGTCTCTGTGAAAGACACTCAGATGTATGAAAAAAAGGTGAACAATCATCACTTATTTTAGATGTCTACCTAAGTATGAGATAAACCGTTTAGTTGTTGCCTGTTTTTCCTTTTTAATGATAGAGGGTGTAGACAGTACATAAAGGATAAAAATCTGGTCATAAAGGATAAAAATCTGGTCAGACAAATCCAATATCCAGTGCCCTTCCTACTTATGGAATTCTCTGAAAAATATTATTTTTTACTTCTATTACAGTTAAGACACTAATGAGCTTTTTGTTTAAAAAAAAACCAACAAACTTTTGGTATAAATTGCAGATATTTTTACATAGAAAGATTGATACTAAGTAGAAAATTCTAATCAGTTACATATTTCAGTGGCTAAATCTGCAACAAAAAAAAGATTTCAAAGGCTTATGTTATCTAGAATGATTTTGACATATTTGTAGAATGATGTGATGGGTTGACCCCATGCAGCATCTAAGCACCCACACAGTGGTTCTCACTCTCCTCCTCCCAAGCAGGATGGGGGAGAGAAGAAGAGCAAAAGCTGAAAACTCTTTGGTCCACATAAAGGCAGTTTAATAAGTGAAGGAAAGAGAGAAAAAACAGGCCATGCAAAGGCAATAATTCACCACCTCTCACAAGAAGACTGATGCCCAGCCAGCCTCCAAACAAGGGCCACCTTAGAGGACAATGCCACTGCTTTTAACTCTACCACCAGTACAGTAAATTGCTGAGCATTACATTATATAGTATGGAATATCCTTTTGGCAAATTTCATGTCAGCTGTCCCAGTTGTGCTTCCTCCTAATTTCTTACCCACCTCCAGCCTACTTGCTCTGGAGCAAGTCAAACTGGGGAAAAAAAAAGAAAAAAAAAGAAAAAAAAAAGATAGGGAGGAGAAAAGAGTAAATTGTAAAGCCTTGATCTTTTTGTAAGCAATGTTTAGCAATAGCCAAAACACTGGTGGGTTATCCACACTGTTTTAGCCAGCAACCCAAAACACAGCACCATATGGGCTGCTGTGAAGAAAGTTAACTCCATCCTGGCCAGAGCCAGTACAAGTGACTTCCCAATCAAAAGATAACCTAGTTTTGAACATGAATCCATGGTTTCTCAAGTAGATTGTTTTACTACTACAAGCAAAATTGATTCAATCAGAAAAGGTAATGGCATACACCTATTTTTGCCCTATAGCAAGAATTAATTCTCTTGATTGGGCTGCAGGAAGTACTATGCACAATATCTCCCATAATATACCATGGAAACACATCAGCTACTAATTGAATAAGAAAGTATATTACATTCTCCAAATTCTGCCAGTTCTTTTATTAACAACAGAAAAAAGTACACACTGCCCACAATTTGGGCATGGGGGTGGGACGTAATGATAAAGGGGCTAGAGGAAGTTGCTCAGATGCTTAGCTAGTGTCATGAGCATTTCAGCGCCAGCAATTACACTCAGTGAGGCATATGAAATATGCAGGATATTTTTAAATTCATAAGTTATGTCTCATGAAACTACAGACTGTATAAAATGAAAAAATCTCAGTGACCTGTTAGACAGAGATTTATTTCTTGTCCTTCCTTGATATAAAAACAGTTATGCCCCTAGCCCATAACTCTGGCAGATATATCAACTTATTGTCAAAACTACCATTCTCAGCCTTTAGCTTTCAGGATTGTGTCATTCAGAACTTGTTACTATAACTGTTAATAGAGTGATGAGATTCTTGGGGGATAGTGCTCCTTGGTGTGACTAAGACAGGATGATATCCTCATGAGTGTTCTTAGACTATGTGTTAGAAGCATGTTTGAAATAATAGCTGTAGAAGCAGCACTGAGAAATA
Organism: Pygoscelis adeliae; assembly: GCF_000699105.1. Classification (NCBI taxonomy): domain Eukaryota; kingdom Metazoa; phylum Chordata; class Aves; order Sphenisciformes; family Spheniscidae; genus Pygoscelis; species Pygoscelis adeliae. The sequence continues at coordinate 5,352,094 of NW_008825308.1, read as the reverse complement.
GCAGTCCAGATTGATCTGATGTTTGATAAGAACAGAAAGACTTAGCTTCTCTGAAAAGATCAATATATGACTGACTAGGAAGACTAAAAGTGCAGATCTGGAGGTAAGCTACAGTCAGCAGTTGCAGTGAATACCACACCTCTCAGAAGTAAGATTAATCTACTCAACAGTGTTTAGCTTCTGAGATTGCAGGCAGCTGGAAAAAACAGACTCAGCAAAGAAAAAAAAATGTGTACAAAAACTTTATCTGTTCCTTCTGCACTTGAGGACTCAGCATGATTCAGTTAGGTGAGAAATAAGCCTTTTGTTGCTTTGCTTTAACTGCTAATTTTCTTTTATACCTGATTTTATTTTTACTTAGATCATAGAGAATAAACTGGCCCCTCAGAAAGAACATAGTTATAGATGTTCTTTCTAAAAATAGGCATTCTGTCTGCTGCTAATTTTGCTTCTAACATCCACAAGGAGTTTATTTAAAACAGGTTTAGTATTGACTTTATTATTGGCATTGAATTTCTAGAGTTAAAATATTTTGCACTTGAATTATACACGGTGAGCAAATTCTACTTGTTTATACTTTATAAATAGTATATTGTAACAAATCATGAATACTTTTCCAGTACTAAAATTATTGAATATTACCATATATAAAAACAAATAAAAACAAATAGAAATTAAGTAAGATTTTTTTATTTGAAATTGCAATTAAGAAGAAAAAAAACAACAAATCACAGATGATTAAGAAAGTATATGTGCACTACGAAGAAAAAAGAAACAAAAATCCAAGTGGAAAATCAAAGAATATGACTTTGAAAACAACATCCTTCCCCCAAAGTTAAGTCTTCTCATGCCTATTTTCTCACCTCCTTTCTTTTCACACATACAATCTGTTTGCAAGAGATTTTTTTAAAGCATGAAAGAAAGAAACAGAAAGAGTTTTGACCATTCAAAACCTTGTTACCATATCAGTTCATGTTCTGCTTTCCAGAGACAGTTCAAGCAACCAAACAGAAATGGTATGTGGATGTCTGGCAGAGGTGACCAGTGCCCTCTGACCTGGCAATGAGAAATTAAGCAACATAGCCTAGAGTATGTCAGACGATACTAGGCATCTTAGTTTAGACAACTGAGTTGGAAACTTTGTGTCATTTCATGATGGCTCACCTAAAGATGGAAAACCAAAAGGGCAAGGTAGGAAAACTATGACCCTCCCACATATCACATTAGAAGTGGTCACTCAGCTCACAGCCAGTTTGGGTGTGCGGATATATTTGTTTTCATCAACAAGTTGATCTAGGAGGTTTCTTTGGCTGCATTTAAGGTAGGTTTTACAGTTAAAAGACAGGTGAGAAAAAAGTGAGAAAATTACAGCACACAGAATGTAACATATCACTTATAAATCTTGCCTGAGAAACTTCCTTTTAGTTCTGCCAAGCACAGAACTATGACTTTAACCTGTATTTTCTGTGTTCCTGGAGTTCCTGGAGTTCCTCCACTGCAACCTTCATATATCTCTAATCTGTCCTCTTGGAGTTCTGCTGACCAGTTGCTGGAAGAGAAAGATACCTTCTCAGTAACCTGGTGATGAAAAGCAAAGCTATATATTCATATTTTAATGAAAAATATTTTTTTCTTCTTTCTCACTTTCATTTTCTCCATTGGACAATTAGTGGTTTTGTATCTGGTCATTTGCATTAAAAAACATAAAATTTCTTTTAGAAATATTTGTACAGTGCCCCAAGACACTTATAGAAACTGTTAAAGCAATTTTTTTCCCTCTAATAAAAAAATCCAGCCTCAGTTTAAAGACTCCAAGATGCTGTAAATGCACAATGTCTACTACACCTTCTGCTAACAAATCTAGCATGTAGAAAACTTTACTGTTCTCCATTTTGCACTTTGCTGAATGGATCTTTTAGTGACTGTACCTTGGGCTAGTAAATTAAACAACTGTCTACTATTAAACAACTTTCTGTGACAATACAGACCAGTTTCTTCAAATCTTTGGTGGTAATGCCAGTAGTTTTGTTGGGCAGAGCCAGGCTGGTTACCAGATAAAGTGTTAACCAGGTAAGCGCTTTCTGTTAAATTTGAATCCCAGTGCTTGAATCTCCCAGCACATATCACACTCAGTATGGTCTTTAACAGTCCACTGTATTGTTCAATCTTCCCAGAAACTGGTGCATGATAGGGGATGAGATACATCCAACCAATGCCATGTTCCTTGGCCCAGGTGTCTATGAGATTTTTTCAGAAATGAGTCCTGTTGTCTGGTTCCATTTTTGTGTCATGTTGCCACAGAACTTGTTTTTCAAGGCCCAGGATGGTGTTTCAAGTAGTGGTATGGGTTACATGCTTTGTTTCCAACCATCTGGTAGTCATCTCCACCATGGTAAGTACATGCTGTTTGCCTTGGCGTGTTTGCAGCAGTATGATATAACAGACCTCCCCATATTGGTATCCCAGCCACTGTCCTCCATGCCAGAGAGGCTTTACCCGCTTAGCTTGCTTGCTTATGGGGCATGTCTCACATTCATGGATAACCCATGTAATGGTGTTGATGGTGAAGTCTACCCCTTGATCGTGACCTTGTCTGTACATTGCATCTCCTCCTAGATGTCCTGAGATTTCATGGGCCCACGAAGCTATTAATAGATCTCCCCTACCTTCCCAATTCAGGTCCACCTGAGCCACTTCAATTCTAGCAGCCTGGTTCTACTTGCTTGTTGTTTCGACATTCTTCAGTGGCATGGCTTTTGGGCATATAAGCATCTACATGACATACCTTTACAGGAATGTTTTCTACCCAGGCAGCTGTGTCTTGCCACAGTGCAGCAGCCCATATGGATTTGTGAGCCTCCACTGCTGTAGCCATCCCACGTGGCATTTGTGACCATCCATAGGTCAGCATAGACATGGAATATTGGCTCTTTTTCTTGTTCAGCAGTATCTAGTTCCAGATGGATGGCTTTCACTTCTGCAAATTGATTTGATTCACCTTTCCTTCACCTTTCCTTTTCCTGCAAGTTTCTGCAACTTGTTATGTGGGACTCCATGCAGCACCTTTTCACTTCTGACATTTTTGCAAAATACAACAAGACCCATTGGTAAACAAAGCATATGGCTTCTAATTTTCTGGTAATTTTTTTATACAGTGAGGCCTTTTTGGTATAAGCAACTTCATAAAATGATGCTCTGAAATGTCTGCCTTCTGGCCAGTCCATGATCTCTTCCAGGATTCCTGTGCAGTTGGGGTTCCTCATTTGAGCCAGTTGCATGATCACTGTTACCCACTTACCCCACGTTGGTTGCATGATGGGTAGAAGGGACCCTTTCTTTCAACATCCAGTACAGCACAGGCAATTATGGTGCCAAAAGGAGCTGTACTTCTGTACCAACTTCTGAAGCAGCTCAGATTCTTTCATATGCTGCCAGTATTTCCTTTTCAGCCAGGATATAGCAGACCTTGGATCCTCTATATCCCCAGCTCCAAAATGCTAGAGATCTCTGTGTGCTTTCCACCTGAGGCTCCAGTTGAGGCCATGTTCCCCAGCTGTGGTGTAAAGCATGTTTCTCACATCTGGTCCCGTCCAGACCGGCCCAAGTCCTACCATCTACTGTTCAACCTGTTCAAAGGCTTCTCACTGCTGAGGGCCCCAGGCAAAACAGGTCTTCTTTCAAATAACTCAATAGAGAGGGCTCACAATCTGACTGTAAGCCAGAATATGCATTTTCAAAAAAAAACAATGTCTGGGAAAGCTTGTCTTTTTGTTTTGGTTTGGGTTTTTTTGTTGTTTTTTGTTTTATTTTGTTACCTGATGGGGACATGGCTGTTATTTTATTGATCACATCCATTGGGATGTGATGATGCCTATCTTGCTATTTCATTCTTAGAACTGGAGCTCTTGTGCAGTCCATTTGACCTTGCTCTGTTTTAAGGTAAAACCAGCTTTCAGAAGCATCTGGATTTTTCTTTTTTCTTTCCAAACACTTCATCAACTGTGTTTCCCTGCATAAAGATTTATGTCAATTTATTGGAGGTGTTGTGCTTCCTTACCCTCGAATTCTTGACTGTGGGCCCCAGTATCCAAACACTGGAGCAACTAAGTGATAATTTGCTCACCTGACTAATGACTATAATCTTTCTTCATATCTTGAAGCTCATTCAGGGATAGGGACCAGGTGGTTTCTGACTCGTTTGTGATTTCTGTCTCTTGCCTTTCCTGTTCCTGTGGCTTTTCAACTGCAGAGGAGGCTGCATCTTCTGATTCTTCCTCATGCTCCCTCTCAGGAGGAACCTGTTCCTCCCTTACTAACCAAGTCAACCTCTGCTTCCACTTTCTTCTTGACTACAGGAGAGACTCTTGTAGTTGAGGTTTGAGTCTCTGGTTTAGCCACAGTGTTCATTTGTATGTCCTCAGATCCAGAGACCCTCTTGCCCCTTTGAGGGTGCAGAACACAGGCTCAGTAGGTGTAGGCTATGCCCCAACACATTGCTAGAATTTGCATCTCTGTGGTGTGGGCAAAGCACCCTTTCTACTTATGGTTTGCCATTTCAACAGGATTCCACACCTGTTCAGGCACAAAGTCCTAGACCATCAGAGGCAATAAACTCTCTAAGCACCTCCCTAAATTCTCCCACACACCTTGCCACCCATAAATTGGCTGCCTCAGGGTACATCCCTGTGTGGCATACCCAAGTGGTTGGTTAACCTTAGGAAAAAACAAGACCAGATTCACGTCATACAAAAATACAAGAATTCTGGTTACCCAGGGAGATTCAAAAAACTGAAGGGCAATTGCAACAAGACAGAAAACATCTATCCCAGAGGAGAAGAGGGAGGTGCCATTCTTAGTATCTCCCACAAATTGGCTTCCAGAGGAAAAGAGGAGAAATGTGTAATTGTTAACTGCCTCCACAATTTGGTTCCTTGAGTACTGGGACAGCAGCAATGCAGGACCTAAATAACAGACTAGGCTAAAGGCCAGTGTTTTTATCATAGCTCTCCCAGGCAAAGTGATAAACCAGAGAACAAACAGAAAAAGATGAAAGCTGCCAGGTTGGAGTTTGATGTACAGCAAGAAAGGGACCATAGCATGGAACAGGTGAAGGAACAAAGAAAACAGTACTGAAAGCAAACAAGTCAATATTGTGACAAGCAACAGCAAGTAACTACCTACCAAGTATCAGCTAAACAGTTACAACAACTATAAATTCAGTCTAGCACATTCTAATCAAATCTGTCATTATCTAAAAACCCTCAAGACCCATGTTTGCTACTAAATAGGACTTTGGTGGGTTGACCCAGCCAGAAACTAAGCACCCACACAGCCACTCACTCACCATCCGCTTCCCCCCAGCAGGTTGGGGGATTGAAGCAGAAGAGCAAAAGCTGAAAATTCATGGGTTAAGATAAAGACAGTTTAATAGGTCGTTGTGGTTTAACCCAGCAAGCAGCTAAACACCACACAGCTGTTCGCTCACTCCCCAACACCCCAGTGGGATGGGGGGAGAGAATCAGAAAAAAAAAAAAAGTAAAATTCATGGGTTGAGATAAAGAGAGTTTAATAGGACAGAAAAGGAAGGGGAAATAATAATACTGATAAAAGAATATACAAAATAAGTGATGCACTGTGCAGTTGCTCACCACCTGCCAACCAATGCCCAGCCAGTTCCCAAGCAGTGGTCACCCCTCCCCCGGCCAACTGCCCCCAGTTTATATACTGAGCATGATGTCATATGGTGTGGAATATCCCTTTGGCCAGTTTGGGTCAGCTGTCCTGGCTGTGCCCCCTCCCAGCTTTTCACTGGCAGGGGCTGAGAAGCTGAAAAGTCCTTGACTAGTGTAGGCACTACTTAGCAACACCTAAAACATCAGTGTGTTATCAACATTGTTCTCATCCTAAATCCAATACACAGCACTGTACCAGTTACTAGGAAGAAAAATGACTCCATCCCAGCCGAAACCAGGACATAGGTGAAGGAAAAGGGGGGTGGGGGGGAAACATAATCCCACAAGTAGATCAATGCCCAGAGAGTCTCTGAGCAACAGCTGCTTTGGAAAGACTATCTCCCCAGTTTTATTGTTGAACATGACGTTCTACGGCATGGAATATTCTTTTGGTAATTTTGGATCAGCTTTTGCGACTGTGTCCACTCCCAACCTCTTGCCCACCTCCTCACTGTTGCTCACTTTTGGGGCAGAATGAGAAACAGAGAATACCTTAATGCTGTGCAGGCATTGTTCAGCAATAACCAAAACATTGGTGTGTTATCATGACTCTTTTAGTCACAAATCTAAAACACAACTCCTTACGGGCTGCTGGGAAGAAAATTAACTCCATCCCAGCCAGACTCAGTACACATAGTTAAACAGCTTGAAGTTTGTTTTCAATAAAGGGAGCTTTCATTTATTTGCAAGAATATATGGAGAGGCATTCTGAGCTACGTACCCAAAAACCTCTATAATCAGTGGATGTTATTAAAACTTTTTTCTTAATATTACCTGATAAGCATAAAGTCTGGGGAGACTTACAAATCTATTTGGGGATTACAAAATATCCTGACATGCTCTAGGGAGGGAAGATAAATCTTCCATTAGATTTTCTTGTCCTTGAGACAGCTTGTTTATGTCATCTTGGTTTTTACAGCACTGAACATAAGTATTGCAATAAAAACTACATTTCAATATACAGTTTCACTATGCAACTAAATATATAGAGTTATATATATGGTTATATATATTTTATGTATAGGTTAATTATACGTACACACACTTTCTAAAAAATTTTAAATTGTTGAAAATTGGAGGGTTATTTCATCAAATACAAGGTAAAGCTATTGTTGCGTTTGTTTATTTTAGGACATATTCCGTTAACTTTTCTGGGTGATGATTGATCTGTACGCTCTCTTTTCTGACTTGATTGTCAGATGGTTAGCTTTATTAGGATTGACCTGTCAGCCATAGGACAACATCTGTCTCAGACTCTTAAAATAAAATGACTTATGTATTTTTCTTTATCAAATCACACCTTTAACTTTGTAGCACAAGTTAAATTAAATGAGCCCTTAAGCACCATCTTATCCTAATCTTATGTGAAGAAAGGTGCCATGAATTTTTACTTCCAATATTGGTACTGAAATTCAGCAGGTATACATATTCTCGTTAAAGCTCAAAGACCCATGGTATAATATAGGAAGACATATGCCACTGTAAATCATAGAATCATAGAATCATAGAATATCTCAAGTTAGAAGGGACCCAGAAGGATCATGGAGTCCAACTCCCTGATCCTCGCAGGACTACCTAAAAATAAACCATATGACTAAGAGCATCGTCCAGATGCTCCTTGAACTCTGGCAGCCTTGGTGCTGTGACCACTTCTGTGGGGAGCCTGTTCCAGTAACTGACCACCCTTGCAGTGAAGAATCTTTTCCTAATGTCCAGTCTGGACTTGCCCTGACCCAGCTTCATTCCGTTTCCTCATGTCTTGTCACTGGTCACCAGAGAGAGGAGGTCAGCAGCTCCCCCTCCGCTGCCTCCCTTGAGGAAGGTGTAGGCTGCGATGTCACCCCTCAGCCTTCTCTTCTCCAAGCTGAACAAGCCAAGTGATGTCAGCTGCTCCTCATAAGTCTTGCCCTCGAGACCTTTCACCATCCTCTGGACACACTCTAATAGTTTGATGTTCTTCTTATATTGAAGTGCCCAAAACTGCACACAGTACTTGAGGTGGGGCCACACCAGTGCAGTGCAGAGTAGGACAATCACCTCCCTTGACCGGCTAGCTATGCTGTGCTTGATGCACCCCAGGACACGGTTGGCCCTTTTGGCTGCCAGGGCACACTGTTGACTCATATTCAAGTTGCCATCAACCCAAATCCCCTCTCCCAATCTCCCAATCCCCCAATTCTGCAGCTCTTTCTGCAGGGCTGCTCTCCAGCCTCTCATCTCCCAATTTATACATACAACCAGGATTACCCTATCCCAGGTGGAAAATCCAGCACTTGCTCTTGTTAAATTTCATACGGTTGGTGATTGCCCAGCTCTCTAGTCTATCCAGATCTCTCTGTAAGGCCTCCTTACCCTTAAGGGAGTCCACAGCTCCTCCTAATTTAGTATTGTTGGCAAACTTATGTAATGTACATTCAATTCCTGTGTCCAGACCATTTACAAAAACATTGAAAAGAACTGGCCCTAAAGTTGAGCCTTGGGGAACCCCACTGGTGACTGGCTGCCAGCCTGATGTAACCCCATTTACTATAACTCTTTGAGCCTGACCCATCAGCTAGTTGCTCACCCAACATATTATGGACTTGTCTAGCTAACTGTGTGCTGGACATTTTGTCCAGAAGGACACTGTGAGAGACAGTATCAAAAGCTTTGCTAAAATCCAAAATCACCACATCTACTGGTTTCCCTTGGTCAGCTAGATGGGTGACCTTGTCATAAAAGGAAATTAAGTTGGTTAAGCAGGACTTCCCCTTGTGAACCCGTGTTGAGTATGACCAATTACCAATGACCATGTTGTCTCTCAAGTCTGATAAGACTGAAGTCAGAAAAGCATTTAGTTCTGCATTAGTTATTAATCAATAGAAAATATTTCAACTTCCCCAAACTAGTTGCATTACTTATCTAACAGATTACACAGTCATAAATCCATTTCAATTTCATTTCTAAGTATATTGTAAATCTAATTCAGAACATATGTATTAAGAAAGCATAACTCCATAAAATTTAATAACGTTGTACTGATCTGTATCTAAAGAAAAAGAACAAGGAAGGAGATTTTACGTATTTACCAAGATTTGTTTTGTTTTAATTTACTTTATGGGATTGTTTCCAAAAAGTATGTATCTAAAATAGTTATAAGAGTTTAAGTTTTTCACTTTAAAATAGTCATTAAATAAAGAGTCAGATAAGAATATTTACTGTTTTACTGATGCGATAAAAGTTGGATCTAGGGGAAAAAATGAAGTCTTTTAGGATAATCTGAGTGAATTAAACAAACTTGAACCTTTAATTCTTAAATTGTTTTTCATGATCCTGCTGAGACAACTTAGATAATACAGTGGTATTATGCTCACTAAGGGAAAGTAAAGCAATAGCGAGAACTAGTGACTTGTACTGAAATATGTGCAAGATGATCTGGATGAAGAAAAATGATAGTTTTTTATTCCCTCCCAAAAATTATTAGAGGCTCAAGTGAAAAGAAATGAGAGAGATATAGTGTATATAAGAATCATTAATATATAAAAATATATACCCATGACAATGGTATCATAGCCAAATTTCTCTAATACGTGTTAAATGTGTTTACATTATTTGCATAATCCAGTTTCAAATGTAAATAAATAATAGAAACTGTAAATCTAGGGACTCACCCTACAATTATTTATATCTATGTGTACATTTATCCAAATAATATATCATAACTTAATTCATTTCCACCAAAAAAAAAAAAAAATCCACAATATGTGTTTTAAAATTTGTGCTGCTAAGTAATAGTTAAATATGGGATCCCTAAAATACTAATGAAAACATACACTGCCATTAGGCCCATGGCGATTTATAATGAGTAAAATTCTACCTCATTAGTTATAAAGATTTCTTTCCCAGTCTTTCCACTACTTTAAAAGATAATGCTTTTTTCTAAATGATCATAGCTGGGTTAAGAACGCAGTTTTTACTAAAAGTAAATGGAATTAAGATTCTGATAAAATAGGTGCTTTGAACAGTACAGTGTTTGCAGCACAACACTTAATATTACTACTTTTTACAAGGTTTTCCTGCTTTTAGAGTCAATCTCAAGGTAAGAAACTCTAAATTTTTGGTTTTGGGTTGCAGTATGCCAAAAAGTGACATAGCTTTTGACTTATAACAGCATTTAATTATATGCTGTGGCCTTAGATTTTTCAGAACATAGTCATGGTGTCAACTGAAAAAAACTCTATGGTAGTGATTAAACTGTGTCTGTGATCACATAGTATATGAAGTTTTCATTTATGCAAAGATGTACCTGCACATAACAAAAATATAATAGCTAAGCAGTGTGAAAACCTTAGAAGTAACATGATAAGGTCTTTCAAGAAAATAAGTCTAAAAGGACTCTATTTAAATCAAGATAATTCTGATCATTTATACTGATTCAGTTGCTGGCTCGGATTTTTAATGTAGGTGGAATCAGACCAGATTTGAACGTGTAGCTTTTCGAATTCATGCTAGTTTAATTTTCCACAGAACACTGTTTCAGAACATGGTGAAGATGGGAATTAAGTGTATATTTTTTTTGTGGACTTCCTATGAATTTTAAATTCTTAGAATACAGAATGTATCCTCATCTGTGATAACTCAATCTACAGATTAATTGATTTCAGTTACTATAGCTGGACTGGATCACCCCTGAATTGATGCAGTGATACTTCTCAAGACTCTACCCTGTATTTATATAAATATTTGAAGAATTTTCATGAGTCAGAGCAGGGCTGCTCCCTAACGGAAGACAGGCAGGGACTCCCCATGGGGCGGCAGGGCAGGACCTGGCAGCCAGGGCCTGTCCCACTCCCCATCCAGGAGCAGGGCAGCTGGGGGGCACCAGGGCAACTCCAGCCCTGGGTGTCGGGTACCTCCTGGGGTCATGCCAGGCTGAGGCTGGGCCAGGCCATGAGCCCATGGGTGGGCCCAGCCTGGGGGGCCCATGGCTGGGCAGAGCAGGGCTGTGGGGAGCTAGAGACTGGTCCTGCTGCAGGCATCACTGGAGCAGAAGCTGATGGCCCCAGGGGGCTGACATGGGGTCCTGGGCCATGGGCAGGGTGGAGGGAGCCCTGGGGGAATGGGCAGGGACAGCCAGGTCTGGTGGTGCCCTCAGGGACCTTGGGATCCATATGTGGAGACAGGACTCTGACACCATGAAGATAACTGGGAGAGGGTGGAATGCCTTGTATGACTGGGGTGCTGTGATGAATGGATACTGGCTCTTTAGACAGAACAGGCATTGAAGAAGATGAGGCAGGTTGCCCTTTATATGAAGAAGCAGTTCAAATGCATGGAGTTTTGTTGTAGAAAGGTCAACAGGCAGATTAAGAGCTTGTGAGTCAAGATCAGAGGTGAGGGTAACAGTGTGATAGGAGTTTGTTGCAGAGCATCCAATCAAGGTTAAGAAATAGACAAAGTTTTAAGAAACTCAAGAGAGTCTCCAGACAACAAATCCTGTCTCTTACAGGGGCACTCCAACCTCTCTGACATCTGGAGGTTTAACACAATGGGACATAAGCAATCCAGGAAGTTTTGGAGGGTGTTTGGGACAGCTTCTGAACACATATGCTGGACAGGCCTATCATGCAAGACCCTTTTCTTGATCTGCAGCTCATGGGCAAGGAAGAACTGGTTGGATGTGATAACCAGTGGTAGCCTTGGCTGTAGCAACCATGAAACAGTGAAGTTCTAGATCCCAAGTTCAGTGAAGAAGGGAAGTAGGGCAGCAGACAGACCCCAGACATAAGGAGAGTAGACTTTGGCTTCTTCAGGGAACTGTCAGATGGTATCCTCTGAGAGACTGCTCTGAGGGGCAGAGGAGCTCTAGATATCTTGCAGGTCTTTACGGGTATCTCCTCTCAGCACAAGAATAGTCCATCCCAATACTCTGGAAAATAAGTAGGCATATAAAGAAGTTGGCTTGGCTAAACAGGAATTTCATGACTGAACTCCAATGCAAAAAACATGTACACAGGAGGTGGAGAGAGGACACAAAGGAGGACTATAGAAACTTTGCCCAGGTATGCAAAGATGATGTTAGAAAAGCCAAAGTTCACCTAGAATTGAAACTGACAAGGGATGTCAAGGGCAACAAAAAAAAGCTTTTATTGCTACATTAGCAGTAAAAAAAAAAAAAAAAATCAAGGAAAATATGGGCCTACTGCTGTATTATAATGTTATCAGAGAAGAATTTCATGCTGACTATATGAAAGAGTATATAAAAGTATATCAAAGTGTATATAAAACCATAAATGTCATCACAATGGTTCATGTTTTGCTTAAACCCAGTTCCCACAATTCATATCTACATATAATACTGAATTCTGCTGAAAGGGGTGGATGTTTTAGTAACAGTGGACATAGGTAAGGTTGGGATACTTGATGTCTTCTTTGCATTGGTCTTTACCAAGAAGATCAGGGTCTTTGTGCATAGAGACAGGGTTCAAGGAATTCAGTAGGAGCTATTAACAGAAGAGGATAGACTCTGGGTTCATCTTGGCTGCATCCAAGGGTGCTGAGAGAGCTGTTTTCTGTCATTGTGAAAGCCACACTATTATGATTCAAATGTGTTCAGTCATGGAGATTGGGGAAGGCCCATGATGTCATGAAAAAGGCAGCTGTTGCACCAGTCTTCAAAGGGAAAAGAAGGTTGATCTGGGCAAATAAGGCTGGTCATCCTTCCTTCAGTCTCACTGGAAGACCTAGAACTGAAGAAAACTTAGCGGGTTCTGGTAATGTTTAGTATCATAACATGAAATGTAATTCATCTAATTGTTTTATATAAATTCTAATGGGGATTGTATAACTGTTTACAGAATACAGAGCATTTTAATATAGCAAGTGTTATAAATCACTTTGTATATTTATCTATTATCTGAAGTTGGAACATGCTTATCTGTGATTATAAGATGTGAGAGAAGGAAAAAAAATGAGAAGGGATTCATATTTTTGTTAGAAATTATGTATTTTTCTCAGTCATGCGAAATATCTATATTTTGTATAAAATGAAAGGAAAAAGTAACTTTGTTTGCTAGCCAAAAATAAACCAGAATTAATTTTGAACATTTTGGCAAAGCTCTATGAACTTTAAAGAAAAACCCTTGAATTTATGGATCATCTAGATTTTGACATGCTTTTGTGATAAACTACAAGTTTTATATGTTTGCCTCTGAATAATGTGATAATGAAATTATGAGATCATTCTGTAGTTTGTTTTTTGTTAGCTATTTCAGGTGCTTTAAAAGACTGATTTTTTTTAAACATATTGTTGGTTCTTTAAATTTAGGCCAAGTCAGAGGTAGCAATCTGGCTTCAAAAGATTTCTAAGATTCGTGATGGAATGTAAATAGCATGGAAGAAAAAGCACAGGCATGAGAATTAGAATAAAAGTAGTTTAGTCTTCAGTTTATATAAATCACTTTACGTAAAAAGCAGTTTAGAGTTAAGAGCAGATCCAATATCTCCACATGCTTGAATTATGAATAATAATTCCAAGGCTGCATAGGAGAAGATAGTGAAGCAGAACATCCAGTCTTCTTGTTTCAGTGCTAGATCTAGATCAACTGCCATAGAAGGACATCTTGTAGTGAGTTAAAAGTGACCCAGCGAAAGAATCAGCTTTTAAAAGGATTTGTAATTTCTCATAGACTTTGACTGTAAAATCTGTATGTATCCCACGGTGACATTATAGATGTTTGTCTACAATTTCACTTTTTCATAGTCTTTACTTCAGACAGTAAAAATGCCTTAGTTTTATGTGATGCAATGAGATTAGACCTTAAGAAAAACTATCGAGATTCTTTAACAATACAGTGTTAATGTTGTAGCCCAGTAAATATGATTTTGCTATTATCAGTAAAAGGCCAGAGCATTTGTATTAACCTGAGAGTGCAGAGTCTCAGGACTTATCTGGGCTTGATTTGGTCTGAACAGGTTTTAGTTTCTTTTAAAAATTATCTAATGATTAGTTATGGCTTAAGATGTTCTGGCTTTACATCTGTGAAAACCTTACATGGTTAGGTTAATAATACACCAGAACTGTCACTGTTTAACAAACACCAGCCTGTTGTTACAGGGCACCATAGGGGCAGGACATCAGGCACCTCTGTGGGGATGGGGACGGGCTGAGGCCAGCCTGTGGAAGGTGGTCAGGATTGGGCCTGGTGAGGGGAACCAGGTTCAGACACAGCCCTGGGATGGCTGGGCAGGGCCATGGGGATGGGGCCAGGCTGAAGGTCAACCAGGAAACTAGTCCAGCGGAGGAGACATGTACATCACTGGAGAAGAGGTGTGGCTGTGAAGGCGCCGGGCCAGGTCCAGGGACCTTACAGTGAGGATTTGAGGGCAGACAACCCCCCTACGGTGACAGTCAGGGTAAGTAGATGCGGACAGTGTATTCAAGACCTTGAGAGAACCTGGGAGGAAGAAGGAGACTGCGATAAGAAAACACCTAAAAATAGCCCCAAGGAGACTGCAGGATTTGGGAAGGGTTGTTGTGCGCTATCTGCATTGTTGACCCACAAAGAGGGTGGGATGGTGGAGATTGATGGTAGGGCTCCAGCACTCCTTGCTCAGTGGAAATTGTCACTGTTGACCTGAAGACCCAGAGGATCACCCCAGAGGGTGAGCATAACGCTGAGGCAGACGGGTAGGCACAGTAAGGATTTTTGTTTAACAGGTTTTAATGCATTATCATCAAAGAGTTTTTTCTGTATTGATTTAAACTATTAGTGTTATTGTAACTGGACTAATGGTCACTCTTTGCTCCATTTCAATTTGATAATTGAGATTTTATTTAGGCAAACAATAATTCCCTAGCTCTACATATAAGATGAGTTCCATTTTCTCTATGTGTAGTTTTGAGTGCAACAATACAGGTAATAAATAAAATTGTTGTTATTTATTATCAAAAAGAAAAAGAAATAACATCATACTGATATGTTAAAACAGTATCTTAGCTATTCCAAAATACATCAGTCAATGAAATAAATGAAGGAAAGGTACTTAAAACATTGTATCATTTCTTTCAGAAATAAGACTGCAAAGAATCAGTTTTAATTATTGTAGTCACCCCAAAATAACCCTACAGTATTAACAGATGTATCAAAGCTCTAGAAAACAAAATCTTTGAGTTGAGCATGCACAGAAATTATCATAATCTGTGAGAAAATGTGTAACCCCTTAGAAATTTCCTTTTCTCAACCATACTGTATTTTAAGCAAAGGTTTGAATTTACATTTCAGTATATATACTAGAAATATGTTCCATTCTTTTTTTGTAAATATGTCACAGTTTAAAGGTCATAAAATCCAAAAATGATTTAGCATAGAGTGGCAAGGAGTTCTGCAATGGTTATAATTGTGAACAAATTGTTTTTATGTTTGAAGACCTACAGAAGGAAATTACTGTGCAAGGGAAATATTGGATGTTATAACCTGCCATCTGCTTTAGAAATGTGCAAGTAGAAAACTATCAGGAAGAATGATTTAAAGATAAAAGGGTGAGTCTTCCATATGACATGTTGGTTTTCTCTTTGTTGCAAAAAAATCATGCACAACAAAATAATTGAAGCACACTAGACATTTGACTTTAAAACCTGATGGAGACAGGGCATTACATTTTTTACTGAAATATGGCTTCATGCCACATTCAATGGTTATTTGATACACTTATATCATGAGATAAGTTATGTGCATTATACATTCTAGGGCTTGACAATGAAGAAGATGGCACATACAAGTTATATCTGTCTGTATCTCTTTCAGTAATGAAGAGAAAGCAACCATGTCATTTCCTGCCATTCCAAACAAGCAGTCCCTGATAATGTCTAAAAAAATTAAGAAACCAGCTTAAAATATTTTAAAATTTTTGCTTTGGTGTGTGTGTGTTCTTTCTGTTTTGTTTTTTTCTTGCATTACCTCTTCTCTAACTTCTCCCACTTGCAAATTTATGGTTCATCATTGTTAGCCTTCTCATTTAGAATTATTAAACTGCTAATAATGTGAAATGTAATAGATAAGACCTCCACTGTTATGAACCAGCCATGCTATAGCATGTCCTGACAGAACTAATATAGTTTTAAATCCTCCTGACAAAAAAAAAAAGTTTTTTGAAACTTATGTCCAGGTTTGGTTTTTTTTGTTGGCTTTATAGTGTATTTTAAGATTGATTGGCCTGTTGAGTTGTATTAGCTACCTTGCAGA
Organism: Pygoscelis adeliae; assembly: GCF_000699105.1. NCBI lineage: Eukaryota > Metazoa > Chordata > Aves > Sphenisciformes > Spheniscidae > Pygoscelis > Pygoscelis adeliae. Next base: position 5,336,139 of record NW_008825308.1, on the reverse strand, counting down.
ATACTTGAATGACTTGATCTATGTTGTTACTGAATGTATAGATGTATCTATAGCTAGGAAATTGGAGATCACTATGGTGGGACTGTGTTAAAGACAGAAAATCAGTCCATTTTCAAACTTCAAAACAACTGTTTACTGGATTGATATTCATTAAAAATACACATTGCCAGTGGTTAGTTCTTAATCACTATTAAATAGTGCCATTACATATGCAAACAATTAGTCCTTATAAAACATATACTAACTTTTACTGTAGCTATGAGTATAAAACACCACAGAACTGATGATTGTTTAGTTAACACTGATGGTTATGGTCCTTGATGGTTCTTAGTCACAGGGGTTAAGGTCATCAGGCTTGAGAGCTTGGCAACAAGGAGATGCAGAACTAAAGGGGTCTTATCTATCTTTTCTATTTTCTTTTCTTTTCTTTTCTTTTCTTTTCTTTTCTTTTCTTTTCTTTTTTCTTTTCTTTTCTTTTCTCTTCTCTTCTCTTCTCTTCTCTTCTCTTCTCTTCTCTTCTCTTCTCTTCTCTTCTCTTCTCTTCTCTTCTCTTCTCTTCTCTTCTCTTCTCTTCTCTTCTCTTCTCTTCTCTTCTCTTCTCTTCTCTTCTCTTCTCTTCTCTTCTCTTCTCTTCTCTTCTCTTCTCTTCTCTTCTCTTCTCTTCTCTTCTCTTCTCTTCTCTTCTCTTCTCTTCTCTTCTCTTCTCTTCTCTTCTCTTCTCTTCTCTTCTCTTCTCTTCTCTTCTCTTCTCTTCTCTTCTCTTCTCTTCTCTTCTCTTCTCTTCTCTTCTCTTCTCTTCTCTTCTCTTCTCTTCTCTTCTCTTCTCTTCTCTTCTCTTCTCTTCTCTTCTCTTCTCTTCTCTTCTCTT
>NW_008825308.1:5333371-5334845 GCF_000699105.1 Pygoscelis adeliae | reverse complement strand
GCTCCTTTCTTCCGTCTTTCCTTCCTTCCTTCCTTCCTTCCTTCCTTCCTTCCTTCCTTCCTTCCTTCCTTCCTTCCTATCTCTCTCTTTCTTTTCCTATATTTCCTCCCTCCTTGATGTTTTATTTTTCACTGCCCACTACCCAAAAGAAAAAGAGGTGATCTTATTGGCTCTTCATATCCTATTTTGGGGACCAAAACTTGTTCTGGTTTTGCTTATTTTGCAAGAGTATTATGTTTTTACTAGACACTCTTTGAGGCTACTCTGCAGGATCATTTGGGATTTACCAGACATCTTTGCTCCTTGTTTATATCTTATAGATGTTACTTTTTCCTCTTGTTCTCTTGCACCTTATTTTATGTTCATGGTGCGGGTTTCTTCCTCTTTGATGTGAGGAACATGTTGTTAATGCTTTTTTCTTCCTTGCTTTTTGGTCTGCTTGGGTTCACTTTTAGATGTTCTTTTAATACTGCTTACATGCTCTTTATTTTCATTTGTTCCCAGTTACTCAGTCTAATAGTGTAGATAACTGCATTTACAATATTTTATTATATTATTTAGTGAACTGATGTGACCTTAGAGAGGTTGTACAGGTTTTTTTCTAAGTATATCCTTAATTAAAAACTACAAATATGACTACCTATATCCTTAGATCATCACAGTTACAAAAAATGTTAGTACTCTGTTGCTAAAATCATTTGTGGAAACAGGCATTATCTGGGTAGTTGATTAACACTTAGCTTAGGAAATTAATCACAGTGTAAACTCACCTCTTAGAAGAAACTAGATGCTCTGTACAGGAAACAGATCTTACAAATGTTTAGTTAGAGGAAAGAACACTTTTGTTATACTTTCTTAGACACCAGAATCAATCACCCTTCAGAATCTATGTAGTGGTAAACACAGAAGACTATTATACAACAGGTTACTGATGCACATAATAGGTAATCCAGGTCTATTGCTCTATATGGTGGATACCATGTGATGACTACTTAATCCAGGTGCATCTAATCAATATTATAATTAATCAATGTATGCATAGTTATTGCATAATTACTCAATGTACATAGATTCAAATATGTATTTAATCATAAGTACATAAAGAGAGTATTGGCTTGTCCACTTGAAATCTTATATGCATCTGTTCAGGAACTGTAGCTTTGTTAATGAGATAATATTAGAGTGTATTGTAAAAGGGATTCTTCAAAGCTGAGTCCTCATTCCAGGCTTGATTGCTGTTACAGATGATTCTGAACTGGGAGCAAGACCCTATAACGCTGGGTCAAAAACTGGCTGGACGGCCGGGCCCAGAGAGTTGTGGTGAACAGAGTTCAATCCAGTTGGCGGCCGGTCACGAGCATGTTCCCCAGGGCTCAGTATTGGGGCCAGTTCTGTTCAATATCTTTATCAATGATCTGGACGAAGGGATGGAGTGCACCCTCAGTAAGTTTGCAGACGACACCAAGTTGGGTGG
>NW_008825308.1:5319835-5332675 GCF_000699105.1 Pygoscelis adeliae | reverse complement strand
AACATTGGAACAGGCTGCCCAGGGAAGTGGTTGAGTCACCATCCCTGGAAGTATTTAAAAGACGTGTAGATGAGGTGCTTAGGGACATGGTTTAGTAGGCATGATGGTGTTGGGTTGACGGTTGGACTCGATGATCTTGGAGGTCTCTTCCAACCTTAATGATTCTATGATTCTATAATAATACTAATGAACTTAGAGCTGAATAAGCTCTCCATGGATGGAATCTGTGCACCAGAGGTTTGTCTAGTGCTGTATCATCTCAGGGTTTTATCATCATGAGAAGGGATGTAAGATTTTGTAGTTTTCTATGATGTTTTCTTTGTTATTAATAAATAGTTGTCCACCTTACAAATGTTTGTGCCTTTCCTTCTTGGAACCCAGAGGGAACAGGCACCTTTCCAGTGCGCAAGACACTACACTGTAGGGAGCCAAGCATCATTAAGATCGATATCCACAGCTACATGAGGCTGTTCAATAATCAGATAAATATTAACACAACCCAGAAGAACACCGTATTTTATAAACACAACCAAAACTATTTAAGTGATCAAAGTAGATTTGACTTCTCAGAGACTCTGAGTATCCTTCAGAAATAGCGATAGGTGTTTGACAATGACTCTTTGAAGCTCAAGCTCCTGCCCCACTGAAGAAAGCGGAGACATTATCTTCTGCCCCAGCTGATGTGAGATAAGATTACAGGAGCCTATAACCATGATTTTATGGCTTACTTAAGTATATAGCAGAAGTGCAGTAACTAGAAATGGGGTGAGAAGAAAGAGCCTGTCCTGGTTTCGGCTGGGATAATTTTAAATTTTCTTTCTAGCAGCAGGTATAGTGTTGTGGTTTGGATTAGGACGAGAATAATGATGATAACATACAGATGTTTCAGTTGTTGCTAAGCAGTCAAGGACTTTTCAGCTTCCCATGCCCTGCCAGCAAGAAGCTGGGAGGAGGCACAGCCAGGACAGCTGACCCAAACTGGCCAAAGGGATATTCCATACCATATGACATCATGCTTAGCATATAAACTGGGGCAGGTTGGCCGGGGCGTGGCCACTGCTCAGGGACAAGCTGGCCATTGGTTGGTTGCTGGTGAGCAATTGTTTTTCATTTGCATCACTTGTCTTTCTTGTGTTTTATTTCTCTCTCTTTTTGTTATTTTCGTTTTCATTACAATTTTTATTTTTTATTATTATTATATATTTTATTTCAATTATTAAACTGTTCTTATCTCAATCCACAAATGTTCTCACTTTTACTCTTCTGATTCTCTCCTCCATCCCAGCAGGGGGTAGGGGGTCTGAGCGAGCAGCCGTGTGGTGCTTAGTTGCTGGCTGGGACTAATCTATGACACAGCCAGAGATAACTATTTGCAGTGAATAAAAAGAAAAAGGAATAAAGATTGGCTAGAGATGCTTGAAAAAGACATGAAAAAGTTTTATTGGCCTGCAACATTTTCTTCTATGGAAATATATTAAAGATAACTCCAATTTCTATTAGTATAGCAAAAATGTTTTAAAGACAGTCTTTAGTCTTAAGTCTGATTTCATAAAATACATTAGAAAAAGGTTCTTTTTAGTTAAGGTTCTTGCTCTTAAACATATTGGCCATTTAGGTCACTGCTAAACCTCAACATTTCTTTCACAGAACCATACCCATTAATCATCAAATTTTAAACTGAAGGGTTTTAAGAAATATGTAGACCGCTTATCACAGGTTTCTGCACCATCAGTTGTCCACGGAGAACAGTTTAGGAAGTACTAACCCAAATCCTTACTAATATATTAGCTATCTATGTGACATTGCAGTAGAATGTAAAAGATAGAGGTTTCATATCAGATTTACTGTAGTCTCGAAAGGAAAGTGTATTTAGTAAAATGAACACCAAATATTGTGTTTTTTCAGATTTTTTTTAAAGTAAGCAATAAATTAAAATTCTCTCTTGTCATATACCACTGAATTTTAATTCAAATGAAATTATTTACATAACTTTATTATTTTTATTTTATGGATTTTTGTGGATTAAAATTGGATATATAATTCTTGTGTTAATATCTGAAGCTGAGACATCTTGGAAATTCTTTATGACATTTTGAAACTATTTTTATTCATATGAAATGAAAAACAAATATTAGGAAACACTAAAGAAAATTCACTTTACTAATATGCCTGAACATACCACTGAATAGTTTTGCAATACACTGCTATGGCAGAAAAGCAAAAATGCTTTGTTCATTAATTTACAGTAAAAGGTGTTTCATATGTAAGGATAGATAGCACAAAGAGCACGTGGTGTATCTCATTCATTCAAAAATCAGCAAGATAATGCAGAAAATATAATATAACCAATATAACAGAGGCAATAATAGAGATTGATGTACAGTAGTCACAAATCTCTAGTAAGCAATGATCAAAAACTTTTTGTCTAAGCCTTGATAGCTACTGACTCATATGAAAAGAAAAGTGTCCTTATTTTACAGAAGGTTTAAAGTGCATTTGTCAGGCTAATTAATTATATTTTTTGTCTTATCTTCCATTTTAATTTATAAAAAAACACTCGTACCTTTCATAGAATCATAGAATCATTAAGGTTGGAAGAGACCTCCAAGATCATCGAGTCCAACCGTCACATCACAGAGAAATAATTTTTCCAGTAATAACTGGAATTTATGTTAACTTTCCAGTAATAACTTAGAACTTACATTTTTAACAGTAATTCCTCAAGTGACTTGCTCAAGATTATTCATAAAAAGATGGGAAGAAAAGCTGTTTTTCCTGTGTTTAGTTTTAGCAAGGTTTATTTCAGAAATCTAAAGAAAAAGAGATTGTTTCATTAAGATTAAAAAAAGAGCTATCTCCTGACCTTTGTTTGTTATTTACTTCAAGTTTTAAACCAGACAAATGCAAAGATGGATTACCATTTTTGACAGTAAAGGCAAAATCACCAATAGTTTATTTTCAAGGCACTGTCAATTTTCATACTACCATTCAGTTCAGCAGACTAGTCAATTTCAAACAGAACAAACAAGAATTTTCCAAACTTTTGGGACTCACATTCATCTAAATGTAAAGCTAGTCACCTAGGAACACTCTGTAGCCATTGGAAAGAAGTATTGTTTCCATTCAATGATTCTTTCTGTCCAAAGACAGCTATCAGAAATAAGCTTAAGGAATGCTACAAACAACACTTTCTTTGTGTGGGAATTCTTGTTCAAGCAAGATGGGTTCAACAATCTCTAAGCTATGAAGGAAATTATCACCTATATATTGATAGATTTTCTTCTTACAATTTTGCATGTGCTCTCGTCCTCATTGACCTATACCATACCACATCCATTACCATTTGAAATATAAAAGAATCAGCAATAGATATGAACTCTTCATGCCCAGTTCTTCATATATCTACAATCTTTTAATTTTGTAGGGAACACTAACTTATCCTTAACTGTTATATTGCAGTCAAGCCTGTTTCCCACTCTATCTTTTTAAACACAATTCTCTGTTCTGCTGTCTATTTAAGAAAAAAGAAGTGGTAAATGTTGTCTAGGAATTCAGATTCACAAATTGCTGCAAGTGAGCTGAGTTACAATATCAGCACATTGTGCTCCTTTATTCCACTGCAAATGTGAGGTAAATAAACATATTTTAAAGCTCACTTATAGACTTCTCTCTAAAGGTTTAATTTTGAGAGGAAGAGAAAACAACTCTAAGAGGGAAAATAAAACACTGCCAAAATTATAATGTTTTCTTATCATTTCAGCACATATGAATATTTTATTGATATTTATAATAGGTAACAAATGCATGATTTCAAACCTTTCACTGCATTTTTTTTTCTCAAGTTCTATTTCCTAAATAGAACTTTTAGAAATCCCTGCACCTGCAAGAAAAACTGTCAAACCTGAGAAAGCCAGCTGTCAGCATTTTAATTCCTCAAGAACATATTTTTATAAGGCCCTGACTTACAAAAATACAACATAATCAGTAACTCTTATTCAGTTATGGAAGCTGATATGTACAAATGATTTTTGAATGAGAAAAAAAGTTTTTTCCCTGCAGGTTTAGAAGCCAATTTCACAGGGCATTTTTAAAAATTATTGGCCTGTATGTTCACATAATTTTTCTTTTGTTCTTTCCATATGATCTAATGATCTCATCTTCACTTTTTTCCTACTCTTATTCAAGTGAAATTTTCATATTGCTACAGTGTCAAACAATCTTACACTTTTTAAATAAAAATTATATCACAAAATTTAGTCAAATGTTTTAAATATTTTGAAAACTATTTTTGTAACTTTTCATGACCTGCTGTTATCAGCCCAGTTTTAATGCCAAATGTATGAAAATATAACAGATTTCCATAGTGATAAGATAATAATTTTCTTTTCCAGTTAAATATATGCACAGAAAACTTATTATAATAAAATTGTTTTGGAGTTAATAACTAATTAAACTACTGAATCATCCTGTGACCAAAGTTCAATTTTAATTCCCAGAAATTAATTATGAAAGGCTATTTATAATACATGTTCTGGTAATCACAACACATTTGGTAAATATAAGAATTGATTTTTATCATCTGAATATAATGAAGAGACGAATATTCAGGTCCTGAAACCGGAAAACAGACTTATCTTTAATTGAGTGCTTAATATAGCCTTCTTTTATTGTTGTTTATTGTAATTTTTATTGATTTATTTTCTATATTTTATAGATCTTATCTGACAGGTTACTTAAAATATGTAGCTCCAGCTGAGAGAAAAAATTGCTACTGTGTAAAGTATTACTGATAATCAAATATCACTTCAGTCAATAAAGATCTGTAAGAGCAATTGTGAGGAAGAAAGCTAAAAGTCATTCAGGAGAAAAAATATGATGCTGAAAGAATAGCATGAAGATTGCCTGTTGTTATTTGGAAGTCTGGCCTGTTTGCACAATCCCTGAAAACCCCACTGTGTTTCATACAACAGGAGAACAGCAGGGACTTTTCAGCCTTTTGTGACTAGCTGTTCCGTATGAAAGAGTGAGGTTGTTCTCAGGTTGAGCTAAAAATGGATAGCTTGCTGCGGTGTGTGGGTTTTAGATTTCTGCATTTTTCCTTGGCAGACTATAGTACTGTGTAAGACAGGAATATGAAAAGTCATGAAAATTTACTAGCCCAGGGATAAAATCTGTCTATTGTTCTTCTTTTATGGAAGAAGAGGATAATTCAAGGAAACAAAACAAAAACTTCCTTAAGGGCAGTTTGTTATATATTTGATCACCAGTATGTCTAAATTACAAAACTTCTCTGGTCTTGCCTTCTTGGTTGCAAGAAAATTTTCCTGTCTTCCTGACTTATCAAACTGACTGTGTTATTTGAGGTGAAGGTAATTAGGGTTAATGACTTAGCTAAAATAAATGTATAAGCATAACACATACAGGTGAAAAATTCATTACAAATCCAAATGGATCAGTTGATTGTACACACATATACACGTTGTACATATTTTTATTAAGTGAAATAACTCCATGCAAGGAGAAAAATACATTTTTTGCACCATTATAGAGAATGAATTGGCCAAAATAAGGTCACTAAGATAAGAAAAAAGGACATGCAACAAGAAAAGAAAGAACTATTGGTTAGGATGCTAGCCAGGGGCTTGGCACACCTGATTTTAACTCTTCTGATAGTCCCAGCCTATCTATTGCCCTGTGATAAGACTTTTAGGGCTAGACTAAAAATAGTATTTTTGGTCAGCTCTTTCAGAAAAGGCCTTATTTTAGGCAATCTGGGCTTAACATAAAGCAACATTTCAGTGCATTAAGTCCAACTTGGGTGAAATGAGTACATAAAGTCAAGACATCAATATTAAAAAGTCCTGTCTTAAAGTATTTGGGGACACCAATTTTCTATATCTGTATATAAATGCTGAAAAGGTGTTAACTTGTAATCTAATCCCAAGTGACACTGAATAGCTTTTATTTATATTGGGTAGAGCTAGCCCCTTTGTAGTGCCTCTGCCTTGGAAAGAGGTAATTCATGTGATAAAGAATACAAACAGTGAATTAGTTTGAGAGACAAATCTAAGTTTTATATGTAATGCCTTAAGCACTTGCAGTTAGGTTCACTTTACAAAAATTCAATTGCCTGGAGGTCACATTTCTACTAAAAAAAAATAATTTTTTTTTTATTCCTCTTCAGTTCACAGAAGGATATGGGATTCTCCATAAAACAGTTAATTCTATCTCAGAACAGGAGTTACAGTTCATCTAAAAGAGCTTTTCTCTCTATTTGGAGGAAGATTCAGATTTCTAGACTGCAGAACCCTAAAATTAGATTTCTGAAAGTAACTATCTCTATTTAAGTTAAATCTAAATTTGTATTTTTTTACAAAGGAGATCTAGTTCTTGATTCATTGCCTGGACAAAGGAATTTAAAAGAAGAGTTTGGTTTTTTTTTAAATCAGACTGCTTAAGTATTTTGGAGGCAAGAATGAAAACAAAATAAAATATGCAGTGGGGCACCAACAGTCCAGTCTCACTGTATCTGAAATAAAGTTTTGAATAATGAATTTCAGGTTAGTAGCAGCACTTATCTGCACTTATGACTTATGGAACTAGTCTAGGAGAGATGATAGTATTCAAACCTGTCCCCCTGCCCAATATTTTACATTAGTGGGCTTAAGCTAAAATCAGTGTGGTAATGCTCAGAGGTTCTCTGTTTCCCAAAAGAGATGTAAGAATAGGCTTGCTGAACATTTTTTTTTTTTCTCCACAGTACTGGTTGCTGGAGAATACAGGCTACGTCATCTTACACATATTCTGTTTTGTTTTGTTGTTGGGTTTTTTTTTAATACATGATATTTGAAGCATATAAATTACATTGCAACAGAAAGAAAAACTACTTACTTTCCAGGTCATTTTGACCTGGAAAGAATAAAATAGATGGGATTAGTTATCTAACTTTAAAAGTATGAGAAAAAGGCCTCCAGATCTAATCTAATCATCCTTGGATCTTTTTTTAACCAATCAAGAGAAAAAGGGGCTTTAAGGTCATGATTTATCTCATCTTGAGGTATATATCTAAAAGTAGGTTAGATCACTTATGGCCTTAAAATACTTGTTTCTTTCCACTGACTGTATAGAGATCCAGGAGAGAACAGGTGACATGTCCACAACTGATAGCTTCCTCCCTCAACCCTGTATTGCCTTCATCGCATTCACATCAGAAAGAATCTGAGATATTTCTTTCATCACTCTCTTCTGAACTTTCTGATTTTCTTTTAGAGTGCAGAGCCACAGGAATGTAAAAGCAGCTACTTGATCCTAAGACCAATTTTCTACTTTGCTATTTGCCCCCCTTTCTAATATTACAATTTAGTTAACATTATTTTTATAACTTATCAATACTCTCACTAGGCAAGGAAAGATAATTATCTCTACAAGAGTCCATGGGTTAATTTACAGGTTATCTAGCAAGCTAACCCTTTGCTAAAAAAAAGATGTTTTCTAAACTCTCCTCCTTGAGAGAGACAACTTTTAAGGCTTACTAAAATTCAATTATTACTTCTGTGCCAATCCTTTCAGATTTCTTCCCAGCACAGAGACTGAAAAATTAGAGTGCATTCACATTTAAAATGATATGTTTAGTTAATCTAAGCAAACTGGACATACATAAATCCATGGGCCCTTATGAGAAGCACTCATGAATGCTGAGGAAGCTGGCTGATGTCATTGCAAGGCCACTCTCAATAATCTTTGATCAATTATGGTGACCAGGAGAAATGCCTAAGGACTGGAGGAAAGCAAATGTCACTCCCATCTTCAAGAAGGGGAAGAAGGAGGACACAGAGAAATACAGGTCAGTGGGTCAGCCTCACCTCGATCCCTGGGAAGCTGATGGAGCAGCTAATCCTGGAAACCATTTCCAGGCACATGAATGATGAGAAAATCGTCAGTATGTATTCACTGAGGGGAACTCACACTTGACCAACTTGATAGACTTCTATGATGAAATAACTGGCCTGGTAGATGAGAGGAGAGCAGTAGATATTGTCTACCCAGACTTCAGTAAGGCCTTTGATACTGTCTCCCATAAGATTCTCATAGACAAGCTGTTGATATATGGGCTGGATGAGGAGACAGTGAGGTAGATTGAAAACTGGTTGAATAGCCGGGCCCAGAGGGTGGTGATCAGCAGCATGAAGTCTAGTTGAAGGCCAGTAACTAGCAGTGTACCCAGAGGTCTACACTGGGTACAATCCTGCTCAACATCTTCGTTAATGATCTGGATGATGGGGCAGACTGTACCCTCAGCAAGTTTGCAGATGACGCAAAACAGAGACGATTAGGTGATATGCCAGAGGATCACGCTGTCATGCCAGAAGGACCTCAACAGGCTGGAGAAATGGGCTGACAGGAACCTCATACAGTTCAACAAAGGGAAGTGCAAAGTCCTGCATGGGGGGAAGAACAACCCCATGCACCAGTATATGCTGGGGGCCACCCAGCTGGAAAACAGCTTGGCAGAAAAGGACCTGGGGGTCCTGGTGGACACCAAGTTGAACATGAGCCAGCAATGTGCCCTGGCAGCAAAGAGGGCTAATGGTATCCTGGGCTGCGTTAGACAAAGTATTGCCAGCAGGTCGAGGGAGCTGATCTTTCCCCTTTATTCAACACTAGAGAGGCCACATCTGGAGTACTGTGTCGATTTCTGAGCTCCCTACTACAAGAGAAATGTGGGCATACTGGACAGAGTCCAGCAAAGGACCGCTAAGGTGAGGAATGGACTGGAGCATCTCTCCTATGAGGAAAGGCTGAGAGAGCTGGAACTGTTCAGCCTAGAGAAGAGAAAACTCAGGGATATCTCACCAATGTATGTAAATACCTGAAGGGAGGGTGCAAAGAAGATGGGAACCAGTCCCTTTTCAGTGTCCAGTGACAGGACCAGAGACAATGGGCACAAACTGAAGCACTGGAGGTTCTCTCTGAACATCAGGAAACACTGTTGTTTACTCTGAAGGTGACTGAGCACTGGCATAGGTTGCCCAGGGAGGTTGTGGAGTCGCCATCCTTGAAGACATTTAAGAGCTGTGTAGACATGGTCCTGGACAAGTGACTCTAGGTGGCCCTGCTTGAGCTGGCAGGCTGGACCAGCTGACCTCCAGAGGTGCCTCCCAAACTCAGCCATTCTGTGATTCTGTGAACTTCAAAACAAAATTTATATTTTGAACATATATGATTCTTAAAATCATCTTAAGAGCTACAGTCCTGCCATCTTAATTCTCAGAACAGGTAAATAACTAGGGAAAAATATTTAAATAATATTTCCGTTGCAGACTCTCAAAAAGTAGAACATAACTACCTGAAAGGCATAGATTAATGAATGTCAGAATTTATAAATTGTCTAGAAAATTTCTCTAATAAAGAATTTTTGCAGTAGTCTAGAACTAACCTGCAACAGAATATACAAAATTGTTTTGTACACTTTTTGTGAAATCAGTGATGAACCTGTAAAGTTATGTAATTTTACATGTTAGGCTAAACCCTGTTAATATTCAAATTACTAATTATTTAATGCTATTCCTATCCTATCAGTAGCATGTTATCTACATATTGAGACAATTCTACATTTCATGATTTTGTGAAAACATGGAATAGCTAAATTCTGTACAAGAAATTGCACAGTATTTTCCATGTTGAATTGAATCACAGCTAAAATATCTTTCTATATGTAAAGCTTTATATGTAAGTAATTGTATAAATATACAGCTTTTGGAAAACGGTCTCAGAATATTTACTTAATTAAGATAATAAATATTGATTTCAACATGCTCTCTACAATAAGTACAGTTATAATTGATCTTGTACTTTCCATTCCTACTGTTTCAGCAACTTTAGTTCCTTAGAATTAAGGCCCATACAACTTAATGAAAACAAGAAGAAAAATTAAAAATATGGAAAACAATATAGAAATTGGTAGCTCTCAACTCAATCATTTCAATAGAAATAATGTATTTTTCTCCAGACTGGGTAGCTGTGACATTTAATTCCTTGAAAAGAGAAAAAAATTTACTTCCTCCTGATTTTTGATATTAAATGGAACAAGTTATACTAGCTGTTTGTCCAAGTCACCAGAAGACAATATTGCACCTAGTGGACAAGTGTGTGATTGTTCAACTATTCATTTTTAAATAGTCATCTTAACTAGCTGTTTTCAAACTGAGAAACACTTTAGCATACGTTATTGTCATTATAGGCCAGACAGTTGCCTTGAATCAAAGTTGGTAACTTATCCTGTAAGCGGACACACTAACCTATGTAGTTCAATCCTAAATTTTCCACTAGATTTAGTTTAAAGAGGTAGGTATCACGAAAAATCTCTGTACAGATAGAAGTGAGCTAATGAATCAACACATTTACAACTCCAATGAATAAGACACAAACGTCAAGTAAAAAAAGTTCCAATGATTAATTCTTTCAGAACACAACTGCAAGCATCTTCAATTTAAGCCATGACACCTGAGTAGAGATTAATTTGGAAGTTACCATAATGGCTTGATGAGGTTGGGCAGACTAGTCCTGCCAGCTGTTTTACATCGTTCTAATACAAAGTTTCTGGAATTCAGTTTAAGGGGAAAAGGCTTTGTCAGTATGCTGCAACTTGTGAGACTAGGACATGATGAAAAGGGCATGCTTATGCCTTGGTTTTGATTGTTTATTAATTTTTTCCCATATACAATAATATAATTATTTTCTTTTAAAGTTAAATACCAAACTCAAATACCAGTATTTGTTACTGAAAATCACATAATTTTTTTTTCTGCAAGATATTTATTTAGAACCTTACTTTAACTGATTTTTTTTTTTTTTTTTTCCCAGCAGATACTGCTTCACCATATGGCAGCAGGCTTTTAACTAATAAGTTGGCACTTAGAGAAGAAAAGGAGGAATATTGTCTATGGTTAACTTTAAATCACAGTTGCAGTTCCGGGTAAAAGGAGTGTGTTCAAGTGCCAGCAAGGCACAGCATATTTAATTATATTACTTGCCACTTCAGTGAAACAAACAAGGACCGATTATTCAGTTTTGACACATTTTAAACTATATTATTTTCCCTCATGTCCACGAAATTTCTTTCACATTGAAGTGATAAAAGCTTAAACTTCACTAAAAATCTCCAGGAAATACTTTATCATGATACATAAGGGTCTGGGTGTCCCAGAGAAAGGTATTTTATCAAAGCATTTAGATTAAACTGTTTTTAAAAGCTTGTTTGCATGAAAGTGTCCTGGTTTCAGCAGGGATAGAGTTAATTTCCTTCCTAGTAGCTGGTAGAGTGCTGTGTTTTGGGTTTAGGGTGAGAACAATGTTGATAACACACTGATGTTTTAGTTGTTGCTAAGCAGTGCTTACACCAGTCAAGGACTTTTCAGCTTCCCATGCTCTACTGATGGAGAAGGCTGGAGGTGCACAAGCAGCTGGGAGGGGGCACAGCCAGGACAGCTGACCCCAACTGGCCGAAGGGCTATTCCATACCATATGACATCATGCTCAGCACATAAACTGGGGGGAGTTGGCTGGGGGGCGGTGACTGCTGCTCAGGAACTGGCTGGGCATCGGTCGGCGGGAAGTGAGCAGTTGCATTGTGCATCACTTATTTTGTATATTCTTTTATCATTATTATTATCATTATTATTGTTATTATTATTATCCCTTCCTTTTCTGTCCCATTAAACTGTCTTTATCTCAACCCACAAATTTTACTTTTTTTTTCCGATTCTATCCCACATCCCACTGGGGAGGGAGGGGAGAGAGCGAATGGCTATGTGGTGTTTAGCTGCCTACCGGGTTAAACCAGAACAGGAAGTAACCTATTGTTTGCTTCAGCTGGTAATTCTGTTTATGTCAGGGAATTAGAAGAGCTAGAATTACTTTGTACATGCGAGTATTACTTCTAAATGCCACCTAAATGTGGGAAGGTCAGGCTGGCACAGAGGGACAGACTAAGACGAAGAGACCACCAGCCAATTTAATTTTCAGAAGTGCTCACCTGAAGCTCTACATTAATCTTCAGAGTTGGTCATATATCTAATTGTGCAAACCAAATGACACGTTAGACAAGTTAATTAGAACATCCTCTGGGTGTTACTTTGGATAGAAGTAAATGAATAATATAAAATACTTCTGAACACACAAGGGTGGATAAGATTTGGAAAAAATAGAGTAAGATCTATTTCCACCAATCAAAGGTGGAATTCAACTCCAGATTATATACCCCTAAATTAAAGTGTCTAGATGTGGTGTCTGTTGTTTATGAGTTTTGGCTGCTAGAATACTCAGAGAAAAACAAAACCACAATTCTTTGGTTTCATCATAGGGATCTCCTGCCACTTGAGGCTCATTAGGGTAAACTGCCTGGCTGTAAGCTGATGACCCAGAAAGACACTAGCCTCCCTTAAGATCTGTATCAGGCTCTTCAGTCTTAGGAGAGTGCTTCAGATACCTAGCCACTAGACATCTTTTTAAGCAGTTATGTTTAACCCCTATTCAATATGGTTGATGGAATCTGGAGATCTAAATTGTATCATGGTAAGTTTAATTGTTTACATTCCAATGCCTGTGATACTATGTTAATCCTTGATTTAAAAAAAAAAAAAAAGTATATTAAATGTTTTTCATCAGTAGCAAAGTTGATATGCTGCTATAAAAGCCTCACTTTGGAAAACTTAAGAGGTCATGTTGGAAATACAAATCCAAGCCGTAGCCAGTGTATTACTTTATCCCTATATTTTGTCTTTTGTCCTCATATCATGATATATTATTAATCATCTTCTATTTGTGGAGATGACATGTAAT
>NW_008825308.1:5301680-5319752 GCF_000699105.1 Pygoscelis adeliae | reverse complement strand
AAATCTATGGCGCATGATAACATATATAAAAGTAATTCCAGTAAAGATTTATTTGTTGAGTAATCTCTTTTCTCTCCTACGAATTACTATCAGAAGGCTTCTATTTTATATTTGAAATAGTGGAGTGTTTTATAGTTATTGTTTCTTTCTGTTGCTATAAAAGCAAGTGAAGTTTAACCGCTTTCATGTTTCACAGAAACTGAAATATAATGCTTGTAAAGACAAGTGAGATGATAGATAAATAGTAGTATTTGGTCCGAGCTGTAACATCTGTGTTACAATGTTTACTGCCACAAGTTAGGTATTTCCAGATGGAAACAATGTTGTAATTCATGAATTTTCTAGGGAAAAGAGCTTGTATGTTTTTGGAAAGAACATAGCCACTTCAGTGGCTGCATAAAGAAAACTCCACGGTTTGGTTAAATAAAACCGATTTGTTACCTGAAGGAAGTAAAATCAGCAGCTTCTTTACTGTCTTTTGTAGACTGAACAATGGAGCAATGACTCATGCCCAAGGTATCACACTGGTTTCAGAGAGATGCTGGTATAAAACCTAGAGTAATACAAGTGAATCAGGACTATGTTTTAAAATATATTGCATTCATCAATTTATTAGACCCTATTAACAAAGCTGAATGAATAACTGCTTAACTTAAATCTTGTTGTCTATCTAAGCTAGTGAGACATTGCTTTTTACCACAACAAGCATATAAGGGAGGGTAAATGGAAACTTATGAGTATTGTTAATCTATGTTGATTTTTATTCCTCAGGCTAACCAAAAATGGATTCATAGTGAGCATTTGGAAACATTTTTCCCTTCATCATGCAGAGGAATTTGTCTGTTACTTCCTGTGTTTTATTTTTCCTTGAGAACAGGGATCTATCTGTTGCACAGATTCAGGAAGTACCATACAGAAGTAAAAATGAAAATGGTACCACTTTAATTATTTCTGAAAAAAGAATTTTTTTCTCTTTTGTAACCCTTCCAGTAGACTTTCCACAGAAGATTTCTAAAGATACCTATCAGAGAAAGAAAGAAAAGACAAAAAAATCCTACTTAATGTCAAATAAATTAATATTCAGGAAATGAACCTTTTTTTTTCCCAGATGTGTAGTTCCAAAAGTATTGTGTTTCTTCCTTAATTTTCTCAGAAAGGTTTACGTACACGTGCAGAAACGCAGTTGTCAGTAGTGATTCTAACTGGAAGACTATTGCACATCGAGGAGTTAGTGATCCACCCAGCAGTTGACATGAGTACATGCAGGCCTGTGCTGTGCTGTGAATAGCACTTCACCTTCAGGGCCGTGTTGTGCTGAACATATTCCTTGGCTGCTGAATAAACTTAGCCAGCTAATCGTAACAAATGGAATTGTAGGCAGCTCCCACTTGGCTGGTAGGTTACACCACCTGCATGTCCTTTTCTTTATGTTAAGGTAAAGTGGCATGTTCTTGTGTGAACATCCTTGTGCTTGACAGTAGAAACAATGAATAGAGTTGCTTTCTTCTAAGGCCATGCTATCAAAACTCTAAAGACCAAAAAGCCAGGGAATCTCTTCATGAACAGGATCTGTGCACGTGCTTTGCCCGAATTGGAGGTCCCTCCGATGCAGCACAACGTGTAAGGTTATGGAAAGGATGTAAGGTTATCTATATTCTTTTTCATTTTTCATGTTAGCTCTAATAAATGGTATTTTGATCAATACCTTATGGTGTTTGAGTGCATTTTTTATTGGGACTATCAGAAACACTTGCACAGGTGCATTACATCATCCAATTTAGATATAGATCAACAATTTAGTAGATCATAGACTTCTATTTAGGATATTCTTATAAATAAATTTTTGGGGGACTTAAGGATTTAGAACCAAATGTCAATTTTGGCATTAAGTATTCGTTTTCAAAGTAGATATGTAGGAAAATATTAATGACGGTGAAAGCATGCAACTTAAAATAATATGATACCAATATTTTATTTTGTCTTTAAACACTTCTGAAAAATAGATCACTAGCTTCACATCCAGGCACCCAAAAGTATCTGAATAGTAATCAATACTAAGAGCTTTCAAGTTTCTTTATTTTTAGGTATACTCTAATTACGTGAGAACAATAAGTTGTTTGCTTCCATATTGATTTATCTTCCTGTATTTCAGAACCCTAAATGTTTAAAAGCACAAATATTATTTGTGTACTTTGTATCACATTTAAAATAACATCTGAGAGTCATCTTACTTTTTGACTCTTAACTCCAACTTGGAATCAGTAGGATTTAAGTGCATACTTAAATATTTTGTTATGGTGTTAGAAAGCACATGGTCGAATTACTTTATCTTCATTTAAAAAAAAAAAAAAAAAAAAGGTAGTCCATGAGGCAAGATCTTCAAAATTTTCCCAATCTTTTTTTACTAACCTTTCTGGTTACATGCAGTTCATTAATTTCACAACCTTGAATATTATAGAAAATATTTTATTTATTTCATTACAGCTAGTTCTAAATAAAGCATGAGAAGCAAATGTTACATTAGCATCTCGGACTTCTTCATCATTAGTGACTTCAGTTTACATTTTTCCTGCTACCTCTTTTCCATTGTGATAGGTTATATGATTACAATGCATGCTTTTGTCTGCAATAGCAGTGGAAGAATATTAAGGTACTAATACAGATGCCATACTTAAAACATTAAAACTAATACTGAAGATATAAATACCTGTAATCTAAGAAATTTAAGCCTCAAGTTTGCTAAATAAGAGAAAAGTCAGTTACATATTTATGTCTTTATGAAGAGAGATCTCACAATATTTTAATGTCCCTTCTACACACTTCTTTAATGGGGCATATGGTGTGATTTCATGTCATATAAAAAGCAGAGCTGCTGTAGCATGTGTAAGCCAACTGTTAGTTTTCCTGACAGCATGCACAAAGCCTACAAAGTTGAACCTTTTTTTTTTTTTTTTTTTAATTTCTCCACAAAGTTGGGTTTCTATGATTGGAACATTTTAACAGCTGATGTGAAAAAAAACAGCCTTTACTATGTATTTCAGAATGTTTCATTTCAATATATCCTTTTTATTAGAAAATAATTTGGTTTGTGTCCTATATTTAAATAAACTTAATAAATATACTAGTTCTTTTATAATTAGGAGGCGTTCATCATGCAATCAGTCCAAAGCAAAACATTTAGGGATTATATAAAATTAAATAACATTAAATATTTTGATTATAAAAAAACCTCAGACCACACACACAGACAAAAAGTGTGTCCTCCCAGGACAATAGTAAGCAGTGGAGATGTCATATGAATGTTCTGAAAAAGGGTGACCATATAAGAAATAATAATAATATTAATAATAATAATAAATAATAATAATGATTATGTTAGTTTTGTACCTTCTAAAGACTTACTGGTATGCAGTTCTTTACATGATATGCTAAAATAGAAATGTTCTTAACAGAAAAGATTGTACCCGTATACTCTTAAGCTTGGCACGTTAGGGACTATACCTGCCTATGTATTTGCTGTATGTGATTTGCCAGACAGTTTTGTGGCACTGTGACCAACTGTGTGCCCTCCATTAATCTGTCTTAGCCTTCAAAACTGGATGGTCCCATCCCACTGTTATCTGTAAACTGTCTCTGGCCAATACCCTACCACACTATGTGCAGGAGTTGTTCAGGAGAATGCTTTTTGGCATGGTCCAAAACTGTTACTGGGCATGATCTGAACAGTTTTGCAGTATAAATAGCCAAACTCCAGGGACAGGGAATGTTCTGTTGCAATATTTAGTTTAGAAGGATGGCTTTTTCCAGATAAAAAACAACATTTGCCTTACAATAACAATCTGCTCCCACAGTTATGATGCTGTAACTCTTCACACAGTAGAAAGGGTTTATTCACTCCTTTCTCAAAGGCTTTTTGAGTAAATTCATCACATCTATTTTTTTTTTAATTCTGTATTGAGGATATGTACACTTAGGCTTTACTTCTAGTCAACAGGAAAATGTAGGCACTTTAGACCATGAGTCATCTGACTTATTTTAGAGTCTACTTTAGAATTAAAGATTAAATGTGCCCTAAAAATACCTATTTGTTCTCTCTGACTCTAAATAGATGTTGAGCTCAAAATGAGATGTCTACATCACAGACATTTAGATCAATTCCTCTCCAGACTTTAGACACATGAAAGATTTTGGAAAAAAAACTCAGACATCCCCCCCCCCAATTCTTTTAGGATTAGTAAGTCTCTGTTAAATCCACTTTTTTTTTTTTTTTTTTTTTTTAAAATCCCCCTTTTAACCGCCCCAATTTTTTTTTTTTTTTTTTTAAAGTCCCACTTTCAGCTGCCCTAAAATGAAGAAATTTATTTATATTAGTCAGGAATCTTGGTAAACATTTCATTATTGTGGCTATACATTTCTCTATTTTGGCACAATTTTGCCCTGTATTATGACATAAATATGCATTATACTATATATGATATCATTTACTTAGGTTCTACTGTTTAAATATACATTCAGTTGGAAGATTCAGTTTCTCAGAGATTATTCCTTTGACAAGTTTGGTGCACTAAGGTTATAGTTAGTCATTCCCTTTATAATGAAAATAAAGAAGAAAAAAAGACTTCAAATAGCAGACAAACAATCTTAATTTAATCTTTTTAATAATTGTTAATGACTATGTAATTTAATTCTGTAAGTTAAGATGGGCCCTGTTCACTAACTTAACTGCAAATTTTCAACTGGATTTTATAATGTCGGATCTTAAACCTGATGTAAATATTTGAATCTCTAAACAAGAGCTAAATTATCAGAACTAGCCATGTAGTACCTTGCACATACTCTAGAACAAAAATTTTCCTTGTATTTCCAAATACATAAAAATACATACTTGGCTGACTTGGGTGTAACATGATTTTAGCTGAATTTATTTATGAAATCTGAAGGAATAGGTAATGATTTCTTCAGGCTCCAAGTCAATATCTAAGATTTATTTTGGCTACTAAAACATATTGCCTTCTGTGAGTGATCTTCAGCATATAAGAAGGCTCAGCTAATCGAGGAGACAGAACTAAAACAAATATTTTCAAATCGAAGCAATTACAAGGACTTTCATTTAAAAAAGAGAGCTGAAGGAGCATATATGGATTTCCAGGCAGCACACAGAAGCTGAAAAACTTTGAAAACATTTCAATATCTGAAAAGCTCAGGTGTAAACACAACAACATTAAGGAATGTTTTCAAACATTAATAAAGGAAGAATAAGAAATGCCTTAAAAATTTCTGCTAATGGTTCAAAACATTCTGATTCTTGTCAGAATTTTTCTCTCTCTATTAGTCTTACTGAGAAATTGTAGACTTGATATTAAAATGTTACTAAATTCAATTAAAAACTGAATAGAGAAGTTTTAAGAAAAAATTAGTTTTCAATAATTTCATTTTTTGAAAAAGGTAAAAATACCCAAATCAAATTAAAACTATGTTATCTTTGATTTATTTATTGACTAAGAAATTAGTCCTGTTCATTACAACTTTTCCCCAGCTACAATCTTAGAGGAAATTAGTAAAGCTAATGTGTTGCTTAGTGTTGAACTAGTACTATACCTACTTATGAGTACAATGAAAATTATGAAAAGAGAAAAAACACTCTTACATGTATGTCTTAGCTCTATATTGTAAGGACCAAATGGAAACTGTCTGAAATCCAAATGCACAAGGCCTACAAGTGAGTACAAAGGCATCCATTTTTGACAGGTGGTATTGTGAAACAGAGGTAGAACTGTTATTTATAATGTGAAAAAAAATCTTGAAATATATATTCAGACTTTTCCTTGGAAAATAGAAACAGACAACAAAAACCTTTTTTTTTTTTTTTCAAACAATAGAAGTATAGACTTATGAACTCCAAATTAAGCGCGGAAAGGAGATTTTACATGTATGACAACCTCTGATTTGAAAGTCAGTTTGAGCAACTGCATTGGCAGATGAACTTTTCCTGTGAGAAATTACAATAATTAGGCTACAAAAATAACTTCTGAAGAGGCAGTGCTTATATAAATAGTATTGAACAGGATGAGAGTTACAGGAGTTATGACTTTGGGTCTATGCATTCACACAGTGGGAACTATTAAACAATCATTGTCTGAGATTTGTTGTTGCTAGTTTCTTGAAGGAAACCTAGACTAATGACATTCAGAATGTGAAGAAATAAAAGGAAAAACAATTATAAAGCATGAGTCATGTTTGCATTCAACTTAATATCAGATACTAAGTAAATATATAGAATTATGGTAAGCAACAAAACATAAATTATATTTGGGTGTTTTAATATGTATTATCTATCATTTTACATGAAATGCAATTAAAAGGTATAAAAATATATAAAAATGAGAAGTATGTTAACAAAAAGAAGTTAAATACTGCTTTTCATATAAACATTGTTTAGAATTTCTTTAAAATACATTCTTGTCAATCTTTAAGACAGGCTAGTACTTAAAAACTTGCCATTGTTACTCTGTAATGGAATGGAATTTCAATAGAATCTCTTCCAATGGAATTTCAACAACAATTTGTTGGCTTTGCAGGTCATTTATGCACACTCTTGGATTTCAGCTGTGCATATTTAAACACTTGCACTGCTTTTCTGGTAGGTTTTAGGTTTTTTTCCCCCAAATGACATTGACATTAAGACCATCTGTCAAGTTGTGAAGTGAATGATACTTTAGTTGACAACATCTTTGATAATATACGTATATACCATCTATTCAATAAAAGTAGAAAAAATAGATTGCATTTAAAAATAATAATTATCTATTATTTAAAAGTTTCTATGGTTTAATTTTATTTTCTGAAGATTTGCTTGTTTACTTTTGTTGTTGGGTTTTTTGGTTTTTATCTATGGTTTGGAACATAAATTATCTGAAGAAGCAATAACTTTGTTATGTCCCTTCTATATTTCACTAGCTAAATATTAATTATTAATACTTCAGAGATGTTATAGAATGAGAAAGATCTTCAGTTAATGCAGATCAAAGTAAATGTGTCAGCTTCCGTAAAGCACATCAGAATGAACATTTTTGAGGTCTAACTCATTATCTATAAACTATAATTAGGTTACCAGATAAATAAATAATTAAATCATAGCATTTAATTTTAATATTAGCTATCTGTGCTTCATTTAGATATCTATGAATAACTGAGCTTCTATAAAGCAAACTTGTAATATTCCCTAAAACCCAGAACATTCAGACCATCACATCACTGTGGTCATATAGCAGCTGCAAGAAAGGAATTACATGACACAGATGTGTAAAGAACTGAGACAATATGTAGTTAAAAGCAAATGGTAAATAATACTATTAATGCAACTGTGTTCTTTATTCAGTTATATGATCTGAACTAGTGACTTCCAGAGATGAAAGGATTTTTCTTTAAGTGACAAGTTCAATAACACATCCATACTTCTATACTAGCGCATGCTGGCTCCATCTGACTATGTTCTCAGGCTTCTTAAAAATGAAGAAAAAAATCACAAGGAAGGCATGGAATGAGAAGGTGGCAAGTATGTGCTTTTGGATCAGAATGCTCAGAAATACACCCAGGTTTAGTAACATCTGTAGAGAATCATACCTTAAGGAGATATATTACATGAAACAATGGTGTCCTGGTTTCAGCTGGGATGGAGTTAATTTCCTTCCTAGTAGCTGGTACAGTGCTGTGTTTTGGATTTAGCATGAGAATAATGTTGATAACACACCGATGTTTTAGTTGTTGCTAAGTAGTGCCTACACTAGTCAAGGACTTTTCAGCTTCTCATGCCCTGCCAGTGAGAAGCTGGGAAGGGGCACAGCCAGGACAGCTGTCTCAAACTGGTCAAAGGGATATTCCATACCGTATGATGTCATGCTCAGTATATAAACTGGGGGAAGGCTGGCCGGGGGAGGGGTGACCACTGCTCGGGAACTAGCTGGGCATCGGTCAGTGGGTGGTGAGCAATTGCATTGTGCATCACTTTTTGTGTATATTCTTTTATCATTATTATTGTTGTTGTTATTATTATTATTATTACTTTCCCTTCCTTTTCTGTCCTATTAAACTGTCTTTATCTCAACCCACAAATTTTACTTTTTTTTTTTTCCCCCCGATTCTCTCCCCCATCCCACTGGGTGGGGGGGAGTGAGCGAACGGCTGTGTGATGTTTAGCTGCCTGCCGGGTTAAACCACAACAAATGTTCAATATGCTTTTTCTGAATGATAGATAGAATATCAATCATGAACAACAATTTGATTCCAAGATAAAAATACGTTTATGTCTCAACAATCTTCTTACTTGACTGTGATTTGAACTTTAGAACTATACATTGAAAACAACATCTATAGTAGATCCAGATATTTTATGGCATTGGCTAAATGTTTCAAAAAACATTTGGTGATTTGTGTTCACAGATACATATCAAACAGGGTCAATTTTCTGCTAAGATTCATTAGATCTAGAGCTATAAAGATGTGCACGGACAACAAAAAAAAAGTATTGGTACTGTATAACCCACTCCTCAGTATATTATATTAATGAAACATTTAAATTCTGACTCATTCTTGCAAAATTTTAGAAGTTTCAGAACTGAGATTCTTTACTCCTTTATATACATTTTACAAGTCCACAAATTAGCTATTGCTTTAAAAAGGAATGGAATTTTATGAGGAGTGAAATACTTGCACTTATAGAAGAATCTCATGGCACTGTGCTTCATGGTGCAAGCTAATGATCCCCTAGGCCATATGCTTTCTTCGTTGTACCATCAGTCCAAGATTTATTGACTTGGTCATTTTAGAACTAAGAAAACAGATTAGTGCTCTGAACGTTCTTGATTTGGACAGAAACAATATTATAAAAAAATCTATGAATCTGAAACCCTGCTTTCTCTATTTTCCTCAGCTCTGATTAACTGCTTAGTAATAGAAGACCAATTTTTAAAACCAAGACGACTATGTTATAAAAAGAATTTCAAGATTAGCTACTTTTTCTTTGTTCTCTTGCCATAGAATGCAGGATGCATCAGGCTTAACTTTCAGCCTTTCCTTAGATCCTCATATTTATGGGAATCAAGAACAGGTTCAGAAATCTGTTCCGAGGACTGGGATGGGGACAATTCTGAGTGGCAGGAAAGTACTGATGAGCAGAGTTTTCTTTCTTGTGTCAGGAGGTGGTACTTAGGTCTAAACGTAGAGAAACTGTGGAACTGGCATGGGATTCAAATAGGGCCTGAGAGGAAAAAGGACTAAGCCTTTTTAAAAAATAGTGTCTCTGTGGGATGTACTTTGAAAGTGTTTATTGTCTTCTAAGCCAGAAATCAGCACAGTGTTCAGTGTTCATAAACCTGTCCTCAAGCATCCATATTTTTTGTACTGCTCCATGACACCGCATTTATGTGACTTTTTCCTGTTTCTGAGCCTCACAGAATAAAGTCCAGCAGATCCTTGGGAAAAAAAAAAAAAAGGGGGGGGGGGGGGGAACCAACCCACAACTTTAAAATATCATAGAACTCAAAAATATCATATTTACTGGCAGTGCTATATCAAGGGAAGGAGAAAATGTGAAGAAATAAGGGCTTTATCTCAAGAGCCATATTTGCATTTAGGTCACCATAAACTAGCTCTCTACTATCTGTCTAACCCCCACTTTTACCATGCCCTCCTGAGATCCTTCTACTGCTTAATATAGAATCAGAAATACCATGCACTATGGTGATTTATTTCCCTTAGTGTTGAAGAATGAATCAGTAGACATGACATTAGCAAAAGCTGTAACTTCTTGCTATCATATCATTTTTCTATCATATATCATTGCTTCCTAATCCTGCAAAACCCCATAATACCATTTTACAGACTCATACCGTAAAAACACTATCTAGATGAGAGCTGTGGTGTGGTCTGAACAGAAACCAATTTGAATAATCGGTGAGAACTCCAGAAGGCACCATAGTGCATATCGGCTTGTAAGGGCTGTTGTAGCTTTAAATATTTTTATACCCAGTAGAGGTAAACAGTATTTTCAAGGTCTCCAGAAAAACATGTTGTTTTTTCTGTTAGGAGTATTTCAGAGGCATCAAGCTCTGTTCACTGACTGTGAAAGGCATTTAGGGATTTAGGAAGATTGTCTCACGTGACACCTGTAGATCACATCCCACAAAGTAGGAAGTCCGGATCTCTTCCTAGGTGACTCAGTGTGACCAGTTCTGCACTGTGAAGGACTTTAAGACCCTTGCCACAGAGAAGTAGAATAAAATCAGTAATTTAAAAAAAAAAAGCTACTGCAAGCAACTGAACTAGCTTCTATCTAGAAGATCTGCTATTGTCTGTCAGGTATGGTTGTTCTGATGTTGCCATTGCATTATTAATTGAACTCTTGCCAATTTTGAAAATAAATATTATGGGTAGTTATATTTAAAGAGAAGGATAAAAGTTCATATGCTTTCCCCTTAAAATTTTGCTTTAGTTCACAGCACAGAGAATTGTAGTGTCCTGTGCATACTTTACTTATATGTTAAACCATGTTTTTTCAATCTTATAAATTTGCTGTATAACTTCTACAAAACTCTGTATATACTTGGGATGAATGGCAGATCTAGGAACACTTGCTGGTGTTTTGAAAGCTAGGGATGTAGCACTAAGACATATAGCTTTCATTTATCTTCAAGACTATATGCTTGATGTTATATTGACATTATTGTCAGTTTGCTTTTTGGTAAAACACAAAAAATTACCACAAAGAAGGTAATGCAATTGTTTTGTTCTAGTACATTAAACTTTGTACAAAGTTACTGTGATAGAACAGTAAATGGAAATCAAGATAATTTGACTTCTTTATATCAGGTGTATAAGTAAAGGATGATGCCTCTTAGATTTTAAATGTCATTGTTTTTCATCAGCCACTTTCTGGGAGTTGTTGGAACCCTGGTATTCCCTGTACTGAGATTCTGGTGTTCTAGATCTGGGCATATAACCCCAAATGTTCACCAATCCCCTCACTGTATGGGAAGCAGGAGGAAAACGTCCTGTACTTCTTGAGTATTCCTCCCCAGCATGTAGAGAAAAATATCTGTGTTGAGAATACTGAGAAATGTATTTAACTTTGACTAGCAGGTGTGTAAGGGTTAAAATAAGAAGATTAAGTACTTCAGATTTTTCAAAATTTATTCTATTCACACATTTTATTTAATATATATATGTGCTGATGGAAATTTATCTAAAACAGAGCCTTAATGTATCATTCAAAATTCTAGTAGTCAAAGAGGGAAACAAAAAGTTCTGTTTCTAGAGTCTTATGGTTATAATTCTGGTATCAGAATGTTTTGAAAAAAACAAATTTTTAAGTTTTCTTTGTAGGTAAGCAGAAAATATTATTCAACTCTAATAATAAAAAGAAAATATTC
Source organism: Pygoscelis adeliae (assembly GCF_000699105.1). NCBI lineage: Eukaryota > Metazoa > Chordata > Aves > Sphenisciformes > Spheniscidae > Pygoscelis > Pygoscelis adeliae. The sequence continues at coordinate 5,308,326 of NW_008825308.1, read as the reverse complement.
CCAATTAACTGGCCCGCTATTTTATCATATGTATACATGTTATTCTTTTTTTATTTTAGAACTCAAAAATATCATATTTACTGGCAGTGCTATATCAAGGGAAGGAGAAAATGTGAAGAAATAAGGGCTTTATCTCAAGAGCCATATTTGCATTTAGGTCACCATAAACTAGCTCTCTACTATCTGTCTAACCCCCACTTTTACCATGCCCTCCTGAGATCCTTCTACTGCTTAATATAGAATCAGAAATACCATGCACTATGGTGATTTATTTCCCTTAGTGTTGAAGAATGAATCAGTAGACATGACATTAGCAAAAGCTGTAACTTCTTGCTATCATATCATTTTTCTATCATATATCATTGCTTCCTAATCCTGCAAAACCCCATAATACCATTTTACAGACTCATACTGTAAAAACGCTATCTAGTTAATACATATGAAGGATGGTATCAGTCAATCTGATTTGTATGTCCCTTACACATTTGGGTCATCATCCAAATAAAATGTTTAGGATTTTTTTCCATTTAGATGAGGGTTGTGGTGTGGTCTGAGGATCAGAGCCTGCGAGCGTGATGCTTCTTGTAGCTGAAGTAAGAATTCTTCGTCTATGGGCTCCCCTTCGTTGGGCAGCCTGAAATAAACACCAGCCATGAGATTTTCTTTGTTGCCTTGGCCCCTAATTTTCACCCGTAAGCTCTCAACCTGTTCATCACTGTTTTTCAAAGACCACCCTGTGCAGTCAGTCCATTTTTTTACAAAGAGGGCGACCCCCCTGTACCCCTCCTTCCTGTCCCTTCTGAACAGTTTATAGCTGTCAATTCCAGTGCTTCAGTCATGTGATTCATCCCACCACGTTTCAGCGACAGCAACTAGTTCATAGCTTTCTAGCTGCACAGTGGCTTCTAACTCCTCCTGTTTGTTACTCGTGCTGCGTGCATTGGTGTAGAGATACTTCAGTTGGGCTATTGACTGTGTCACCTTTTTAGAGGACATGCCATAATTCCTTTGAGGCATTTCACAATTGTTTTTCCCTGTTGATTCCCCATACATCAGCAGCCCCTGGCTCTTCCCTGTTGGTCAAAACTCCATCCCCTCCTCCTGCTAAATCTAGTTTAAAGCTCTCCTTATAAGTCTGGCCAGTTTGTACCTAAATCCCATTTTTAATTTACCTCTTAAGTCCCTTCTTCTAAAGGAAGCACTTTTCATTTTTCTCCACAAGCAAACTAAACAAAGAAATAGTAATATTTATTTCTTTCATAAAATACCTCACAGGTTAGAGAACTCATTAAAAACAGAGGTGATCTGCTAAATCTTTTCTCATCTTAATGGTCTCCCTTCTTAGCACCGTACTTTAAATACTATTCCACACACCACTCTAGGTAAAACTTGGCAGGATGAAAAGCTTCAGTCTCTCCCATTGAGGTAATTTTACTTCACACCTATGGCAAAGATTGAAAAAAGTCCTTGGAAAGAAAGTGAGAGTGAGACTCTTCAACCTTCTGTTCAGGATATTAACCTGGACAAAGAAGTTTGTCTTCCTGGACTACTTGTAAACAAACAAACGTTTGTTCTACCAATTTTTTTTGCTTGTTTATTTTTTATTCTTGACAGATATTGAATGAAATACACATAATCACTCCAAAGATTTCCTTTGCCTGTAGTGAGTGCCTTAAGCAGTAGACAAGTAAGCTGGGACAAGTGGAACATTAAAGGAAAATCTTTTCCATTAATATCTTATCCTATCTGATGCTTGGCATACAAGGCATATGCACATACAGGTTTGTATTCCCTCAGGCAGAGCTGCAACTCATTTCTATGCTACTTTAGAAGAATCTGATTTTATTTGAAATAGATTGAAGTACTGACATGGTCAATCACCAGTCACAGCTGAAAGCTATGACTAACAGCTGGAAGTGCATATGAGCAACTTTCTGAGCTGACTCCTAGCCACCATTTTCTAGAGAAGAGTTCTAAAGTACACCCTTTATAGTCACAAACCAACAATAGTACAGTTGGACTCATAGTCTGTTTCCACATGGGACCTCCTTAACTCCATCTCCTGAGTTTTCCCATGTTGGCCAGTGTGTTCTGTGCGCATTCAGGGAGTTAGACTTCAAGTGTGGCATCAATATTGGACTAAGGCAACTACAAATAGGCTCCGTTTCCTCTTGTGTAAATGACACTATCTACGTAATGTTTAATGCCTTTTTAAGAAGAATTACCTAAATAATATGTATGTATTTTTGAAATATACCAGATTAGATTGGCTAGTGACCAAAATTTAATATTGTCTCACAACAATTTGATACTGCCATTTTTCTTCAGCATGTTTCATGTAAATTTATACATATCTACAGACCTACTAAATATGTTTTGCATTTTTGCTGCCTTTGGAAAGACCTCTTCCTTCTTTCTTTAACATTCCTTTTTTTCTAAGAAAAAGAAGCTCTCAGATTTAAAAGGTTTCCTTCAATGAGTAAATAAGGGTAAGTAATCATGCCATAGGCAGAAGCAAACTTTTGGTTCCTAGAAGCATAGCATTAGATGGGATTTGTTTCATGTCTAGTTATTTTATAAACAGAGTAGAACAGAATGTAAGTTTAAATCTGTTCATCGTCATGACTGCTAATGTAGAAGTGTTTAATTAATCAAATGCTAAAAAAGCAGTGCTTTCTATTCCTCATCATAAAATGTGCTTGACTAGTTCTAACATTTTGATCCCAGCTTTTTTTCTAACTCAATTTTTCTATTGACATCATTATTTTCACAAATGTGACTTGATAAAATAAAATATTATGGATGTCATAGGTCTGCAAAATGTGTCGGATAAAAGCTGCTGTTTGACATCCACCTCTGATGCAATTATCTTCCAATGAACACACCAAGCCAGAACTACAGACGTCCTTCACCCATCAGATCAATCTGTGTCAATCCACATATTTCCTATGAAGTTTTTCATCTCTGTTTATTTGTTTAAGGCTATATTCTTTTTACCATTTTAGAAATACAAGCTGGAGAACTGAAATTGAATCCATGGAGGTTCTACTACAGTTGTTTCTCTTGGAAATTTTCTTTTCAGTTACCTTTTAGTGCTTCACAGGAGACTGAGGTTGTTTAAGTTCTTATCTTTTTTAATTGCAAGACGCCCAACCTTTCTCACTTTCATCTGTGTGACTCTAATTGAAATAAGCCTTTATTTACATGTTTTTCCACAGCTGCTATCTACACTGACTTTTCTTTTATTTGGTATGATTTATTTCTCCCAGTCCTTGAGGCTTCTAAGAATGTTTGAGTCATGCTTCAGACTGTCAAAAGGTGGTACTGTCTACTAATTACTGTCTCTGCTGCCATTCACTTCAGTGCCCGAAGGAATGTTCAGAATAAATTCAGCTTCCGTATAATACCCCAAAATAATAATTTATATCCAAATATGGTCAAAAGACAAGGATTTTGTGGAAGAATCATTCCTTTTTTTATTTAAAGTAAAATTGAAAATTTATTTTTCTAGAAAAATATTTGGTAGATTATGTGATAAAAAAATCTTGTCTCCACACCCACAAAGGAACACAGAGAGACCATGGCAGATGAGGAGCCCCCAAAATACTCTGCCCAGCTATTCCCAAGCCTATCACAGGGGCCATCAGTCCATCAAAGGCCTATCTTCACAAGCCCAGAGGAGCACAGGGAGGCACAATGGCAAGCAGGAACCCAAATTGAGGACTCAGAGGAAGTGAGACCCTGTCCGGGCCCCTCCCAGGGCTGTCCCAGGATAGTCTCAGCCCCAGTGTCCAAGTGTGAAACCTATCAGGAAGAGTCAAGAGGAGAGGTTCTGCAGAATACCTTCTGGAGTAATGGGGATTGCTGCCTAGCGATGTGGGACCCGTTATAAGATGCAGGGGAAGAGCATTTTGGGATTGCACAGGAATCATTATGGGTTTACGGAGGGAACCAAAGGCAGGAAAAGGGAAGGGATTAGATGATTTGCAGAGGAATAATTGTGCGAAATAGAGGGATAAGGGATTAAAGGTTCATGTGCAAGCAGCAGCTGGTGAGTGTGCTTGTCTAGCTATGCCCTGTGCCTGATCAGCCCCATCTGTCCTGTTTTCATGTTAAATTCCTTTCTAACGCTTCCCTGGCTGAAGGTTCTGTTCTGTGTGTATGGGGGGGTGAGTCAGACCATGGGCTGGAGGTGGTTTAGCCTTTTTGAACTCCACCTTCAGCTATTTTCCGGTAAGGGGTTCTCATCCATGTGCATGTGTGTGTAGGGAGTTTGTGTTGCCAGCAACCAGAGTGAGTGCAGGTATGTGAGCGAGTGTGTGATCACAAATGAAAATCAAGCTAAACCAGCCAGTGAGCAGGTGAAGTGACCTGGGAGCGCATATGTCCCTAAGGGACAGCTCTGGGTATAAGAGCACCTGTGCATCCCTAAGGGTGAGAGCACGGGGGGGCTGGCTATGGGACTGGGGGCATCCTAGCCAGCTTGGGGCAGTGGGGGGAGAAGGAGTGTATGCAAGTGAGGGGGTCTGTACTCAGCTGGAGTGGGGTTGTGGTTTTGGAGGCTCCTATGTTCAGGTGGCAGCAAATGGGCAGACTGAGTGTCTGAGCCCAGCTGCTGGAAGGGTCCACCTTGTACATATGTACATACATACATACGTACATATTTATTATTGTGCAAATAAAAAAAAGGAAAGATTCTTCCACAAAATCCCATGTACATTTATTATGTCCTTATACATATGTACATACATACATATAAATGTATATTCTCACCAGTAGACCACCATCCTGCTCAGCCAGAAGGGAGCAGGATGAGGCCATTGGTGCTGTCTGTGTTCATGTGAGTGCTCTGAATGACTGTCTGTGATCTGAGGCTGCTGCACATGTATGTATATATGTACATATGGGGGGGTTGTGTGGGCATTCTCTGTGCTTGTCCCTGCTGGGAATTTTCAGCCTCGCTACGGGTTGGACCTGAGGGTCTGGAGCTGCAGCAGCCTCACCTCTCTCGGGTTGTTGGATCCTGAATGATATATGTTCCTCTAAAAATATTAAGCATTCAAATTTGCATTTCAAAATATTATTTTAACTTTTTCTCATTTTTAATACAGTATTTTATTTTTCTGTATTTCATTATCTGTAAGAAAATTTTCATCTGTCCTACTACTGACATTTTCATTGATTATCTTATTCTAGACATTAAGGCATTAAGGATTGCTGTAATTTAAACATTTAATCTTCCACTTTGATAGAATCACTGACTGCCAGCTATTCAAACTGTTTTAATAGATAAACTAAAAGAAATACAATGTGAAAGCATTTTATTATATTTTTACAGTAACAGATAGCAAAACTGCAGAATTCAATAGCAATATTGCAGTTTTCTGAAATAATGTTTAATAACATAAAAATTAAAATAATTCAAAAATAAATTTTAAAAATTAAAAGGTAGAAAACAAACAAACAAATCCCTGAACTGTTTTTCATAAAACAGTATTAATTATATTTCTCTTCTTAATTTTATTTTATTCCTTTCCACAATTTCAATCTGTAAGGGTTACATTACCACTGGTTTCTAATATTTTTAAGCACATTTTAATGTAAACAAAATTATTTAGAAAATTAATCTCAATTCAGTTTTTCAGGTTTAATCCTAATTTTGTATGAAAAGTCTTATCATTCACAAAGAGTCAAAATATTTATGTTATACAATATGAAAGGGAGGAACTTGAGCTGAATCCTTTCAGTTTTCTGCTACAAGAGAAGACAAGAGGGTCTAAATTTCTTTAAGAAAATACTATGCTAAAGTAATAATGGAAAAGTATATAGACATTTTTAAAAGAAAATGGTTCTAAGAGAAGTGAAACTACAGCCAGTCTAAAGTCAAGAAACATACAAAAATTTTATACAGAATCTAAATCCTGTGCCTGCACAGTTTATCAGAACATGATTTTAAACTAGTCCTCAAAGCATGTGGGGAAAAAAAAAAAGGGCTAAACAGCAAGCTGAAATATGGAAAAGGCCTCTCTGTTCCAACAAAGTGCTGGTGGCAGACAAGTTTTGCAATCTTACCAATGTTAACTGACTTATTAAATTTGCAAAGTATATTTCCACTTGTTTGGACAACTTGTAAAATATTTCCTGTACAGTTCTGCTAAGTAGTTTTATTAGAGCTGTAGCACAGAATAATACTGTAAATTTTTGAAAAGTAATAACAACAGGTTGTTTTTGCTTCATGCAGTAGTTCTTCATTCACTTTGTTTTTGCTTTCACAACTCTCCTCAAAGTGCTTGGAAGTGTCAGTGTTATTTTTATACAATTTGATTGCAATATTGATGTTACATCTTTCAATAAAAGATGGAGTCTTAATGCATCTTGAAAAGCATTTGAGAATCGTAATTTAGCAACCAATTTACCTGTGATAATTTTCCACTTCCATGTCACGTAAGCACTTTCTAGAACTGTCCTTTAAGACTTAAATATATTGTTATCTTATATTATCCTATATGGGGAGAGAAACACAAAGAATTCTAAAGGAGAAGACCAAAAGTGAACAATCATAGAATCATAAAATCATAGAATAGTCTGGGTTGGAAGGGACCTCTAAAGGTCATCTAGTCCAACCCCCCTGCCATGGGCAGGGACA
>NW_008825308.1:5298785-5301376 GCF_000699105.1 Pygoscelis adeliae | reverse complement strand
TTCTTCCTTATATCTAGTCTAAATCTACCCCCATTTAGTTTAAAGCCATTACTCCTTGTCCTGCCACAACAGGCCCTGCTAAAAGGTTTGCCGCCATCTTTTTTATAAGCCCCCTTTCAGTACTGATAGGCTGCAATAAGGTGTCCCCAAAGCCTTCTCTTCTCTCCAGGCTGAACAACCCCAACTCTCTCAGCCTTTCTTCAGAGGAGACGTGTTCCATCCCCCTGACCATTTTTGTGGCCCTCTTCTGGACCCGCTCCAACAGGTCCCTGTCTTTCTTGTGCTGAGGACTCCAGAGCTGGACGCAGGACTCCAGGTGGGGTCTCACCAGAGCAGAGTAGAGGGGCAGAATCCCCTCCCTCGACCTGCTGGCCACACTTCTTTGGATGCAGCCCAGGATACAATTGGCCTTCTGGGCTGTGAGCGCACATTGCTGGCTCGTGTCCAGCTTTTCATCCACCTGTATGTTCTTAAATCCGTTGTGAAATGGGTTCACAAAGATGTAGTTAAAAAACAAGAACTTGTTTATTATCTATCTAAATTTTTATATTTAAAATTTAATTTAGAAAATATTAAAGGATTTCCGAATTAAAAAAAATAAAAATTTGTTTTAATTATGTCTTTGAATTTTTTGCATGTAATTAGTAACTTTTCACTACTTACAATCATTAGTAGAAATGTGAGATGAAAAAGTTAAACTTTTAAAAAACTCATACTGGAAAACAACTTTATTTCCAAACAGCTAAACATTATGTTAAATAAGAAACTCATTTTGAAATTATCTTAAAAAGGTCAACTGCTACTGAATAAGGTTTCTAAAACACAGACGTTCTTAAAACCTTTCAACAATGAGATACATCAAAGACTACATCACATTATCATGAGAAATAAGCATGGATTTGCATTAAAATTATTTCCATTTATATTTGTATGGAAGCGTTATCATTCATTTATTACTTACATTAAACAACAAAGCATTAACACAGCTATGTGGTTTCCCATTCCTAAGCAAATATTCTCTATGTGTAATCTATTTGCAATTAAAATGATTCACATAAACATCTATCTGCATTATATTCCTGAAAACAAGCAATTTTTCACTGGCAAGACCTAGAATACTGGAAAAAGAGAATTACTAAATAATTACTATCATGTCATAACCTTGAGCAATTAGCAGCTTAAAAGATAACAACTGTACTCATGAAAGTTCCATTTCTTGAAGTAATTTAAAGCATGTATTCCATTATAAATAAATACATTTTACTTTCAGGTGTTATCCTTTAGGAAAGGGAGAGCTACCATGAATATTTATTTATTGCTGAATTCCAAAGATCCTAGGGGAGAGTACTTTCATGTACACATATTAATTAATTAATTCAAATTATTCCTAAGGGATACAAGTGGGAAGAACCACCTAATTATTGAGTTTTATAAAAAGAAACTAAATATTAAGTGTAGAATTCAACTCCAGATTTTTCCAATTTAAATATCTAAATGTAAACAAGGGGTGAAATCCAGGTGCTTAAATCTTGATGTCTTAGTACAATTTGAAATGCTCAGGTGTTTCACGCTTGAACTCCACTTACTGCTACGGGAGGGCATGGTTCTTTTATAGGTGCTTTATTTGCCAGCCCAGACAGAGATCCCCTATACCCTAGGACATCTTAAATGGCACAAGACCATGCAACTTAAAGTAAATAATTCAGTTGATTATGACATGAAATGCTGGTCTTCTAACTGCATGGACTGTTATAAAAGCTTAGGCACTTTCTTCACAAATAAGAACACCATATAAAGTAAAAGGGCAAATCTAAAACAGTCGAAGTGAGTTTAAATTAACATTAACATGACACTGACTCAGGTGTACAATATTAGATGGAGGAGAGAATGGTAATGGTAAAGGTGCAACAACTTACAGCTTGAGGTAAAGACAGTTTAATACATAAAGCAAAAGCTGTGTGCGCAAGCAAAATAAAACAAGGAATGCATTCACTGCTTCCTAGAATCATAGAATTATAGAATCATTAAGGTTGGAAAAGACCTCTAAGATCATTGAGTCCAACTGTCAACCCAACATCACCATGTCCACTAAACCATGTCCCTAAGCACCACATCTACCCGTCTTTTAAATACTTGGGGATGGTGACTCAACCACTTCCCTGGGCAGCCTCTTCCAATGTTTCACCACTCTTTCAGTAAAGATATTTTTCCTATAATTTCACCTATAAACACAAAAATTAAATGAGAAAAAAACATACAAAAGCTATACGCAAGCTATTGGGTGTTGTTTGATATGGTATGAAGCATTTATTGATATTGAAGAATTTAATTAGGAAAGTTGTAAATAACAATGTAGTACAACTTGATGGCTTGCTCTAATGTTATAATTTTAACTAGAGCTCACTCTGTGCATTCTATAACCAAACTCTTTCAGTAAAGAAATTTTTCCTCACGTCCAATCTAAACCTCCCCTGGCGCAACTTGAGGCCATTTACTCTCATCCTGTCACTTGTTACCTGGGAAAAGAGACTGACACCCATCTCGCTACAACCTCCTTTCAGGTAGTTGTAGAGAGCGATAAGGTCTCCTGT
>NW_008825308.1:5276832-5297157 GCF_000699105.1 Pygoscelis adeliae | reverse complement strand
TTCCCTTCCCTCCCACTCGCCTACCCCCAGCCTAACTGGCCTTTAACGTGGAGGGGTTGGAGAGACAACTTTGATGCTGTGCAAGCACTGCTCAGCAGTAGCCAAAACACTGGTGTGTTATCAACACCATTCTAGCTACAAATAAAAAGCACAGCATTATGAGGGCTGCTATGGGGAAAGTTGACCAGTGTTTTAGAAAGTTTTTACCAGTGTTAAAGAGGAGTTTTAAATTTTCTACAAGAAAGACAGTAATTGAATCTCTATGATCCTGTTTGGATGCAGCTCTTCTCACTACTTGGATATTATATAAAAGATAAGCACAACCTTGCTTCCTTCTGTTGCTGTATAAACTTAGTTAAGTTCCCTGTAAAATAAAATTTTAAAAAGTATAAATCTACTTTTAAGTTTGTAACCTAAAATAGGAAGAAATACCTCTCTGCAGCTCGGTATAAAGTGCTTGAGAAACATAATTTACATCTTGTCCTTTTCCTCAACAGTTTCTAATTAATGTCTTCATGCAGCCATACACTAAATTTGCTGAATGACCACTGAGGGGTTCAGTATGTTGACTGCTCTGAATTGCCACTTGGGAAGCCAAAATCCTACAATGTTATTTTACATTCTTAGCCCAAGTCTTTCTGTCTGTATTTTCAGCTCCACAGTGGAAGTAGCTCAATTATACTAAATTCCCGAAGTTTTGCTTAACTAAACGTATTCAGCCCCTATCATCTCAGAATATACTACACTTTCTGTTAAGATGTGCCCCATGTTGTTTCACATCAATCCTATTTGGACATAAAACTATCAGGAAATATACCAAGACCAGAATTTGATCCTGTTTGTGTATTCTGAATAGTGACTTACATTTTTCTTGATAGCATTTCAAATAGAAGTATATTTTAACATATGTTTGTTTCTACGTTTTTTTATAAAACTATGAACTTCAAAGTTTATTGATTTTTCCCCCCTATAGAGAGCCTATGTTTAATTTTTAATCTACTAACATATGCTTTGTCGAAGCCTTCCTGATGACTGTTTATGACTAATGTATTGCTGCACACTGAAATAAAAAAGGCGTAGAAATCTAAATTCATAATCAAAATAAAATTTAAAAAATCTCCCAGACTAGTACAGTATTTTCTACAGGAATAATTGGAATAATATAAAAGATAATATATTATTAGGGTATCCTTTATTGCAGTGAAGAGAAGCAATAAAATGGCTTCATTTAGGCTTCTATAATCTCTGTACATCTGTCCACATTATCAAGGGAAAAGGAAAGAGAAGATCAGAATAAAACATAGGAATAGTAGATAATATGATACCTTTACTCTTGTACATCTTCATCTCTAGGGACAAATGTAATGAATGTGTGTTTAAATACTGCCATTCAAAAACCACAGTTATACACTTTCATGCCTTGAAGGTTAAACCATATTTTCACTTCTGACCATTTCTAAGCTATCTAGCTAATATCAGGTAATATGTCAGGTGATAATCAGAGGGCAAACAACAGCTGAGGAATATTCAGGAGGTTCATTTTAGCAAAGATGCTCTGGAGAATGAAAGAATACAAAGAATGTATTCAAGTTTTGAATTTCTGGCAATGCAAAAACATGTTACAGTACCTTTAGGAGCAGTGTTTCAAGGCAAAGAGAAATCTCATCTACTTTAAGTGTGTTCTTAAAAATGTCTGCTGTGGAATCAATAAGCTTAAAATCTTTAGAAAAATAATACTCCATTGTAATGGAGCTTATTAAAAGGAAACAAAAGGGAACACTTCTGTGTGTTGAACCATTGCCACCTGAGTGTATGTTATCAGGTTTTAACCTCCCCAAAGAGTTAGTTTGGATGTAGAATGCACAGAGTGAGCTCTAGTTAAAATTATAACATTAGAGCAAGCCATCAAGTTGTACTACATTGTTATTTACAGATTTCCTAATTAAATTCTTCAATATCAATGAATGCTTCATACCATATCAAACAACACCCAATAGCTTGCGTATAGCTTTTGTATGTTTTTTTCTCATTTAATTTTTGTGTTTATAGGTGAAATGTTTTATACTTACATTTCGTGTACTGTTGTTTCTCACCCTCCCCCATGTGGAATATGAATGAAAATATAGCTAGACCAGATTTGAGAATATATGACAAACCAAAAGATGTAAAAATACAAGGAAACGCCAAAACTAGTTAGGAAAAAGTCAGGAAACCATTCCTTTGCCATCCTATGGTCTGACTGAAAGTCCACTAAACATTTTCATTGGCTGCAGGCCATAATTAAACAGGTAAGAAATGGTAGCATAAGCAAAAAGTGGTTTTGTCTAACAAAGCTGAATGCCTCATTAATATCTTTTACCTTTTTCCTTTTCATTATACTGCTTAATCCAAAAAAGAATCAAAATTGGATCAAAGAGAATTCAAGTTGAACTTTGAGTTTGTATCTCAGCTCTGTGATTTGAGCTGTATTTCAACATCTCTGTAAAGTTATTCTACTGTTTTGACTTTGCAGTGGAAATCACTGCATAGGATCTACTTTTGCCATATCACTGAGAGAGGGGGAGAGAGAAATATGAGAAATAGAAAATTTTGCCTTTAGTAGGGAGTAGGCAGACATCTTACAGACAAGAAGGCCATTTACGTATTCTTTATGTTTGATCACTTTGAGATTGTATGAATGGACACAGAATCTATGAAAAATATATTTTTTTCTGTGCTCCGTGAAATAGCATTTGTCTAAAAGTGAAAGTACTGCTGTTCCAAAAGAAGCATTATCATGAGATTAGGACCAGGCTTCACATTTCTACGCATTTTAAAACAGTGCTGGTAACCTTTTATTCTCTAACAAATATTAGGTTGTTCAGCCCTTCTCTTTGTGCTCTGGTATGTCATGGGTATCAATTATCTACCCTAATATATTCAAAATGTACAGCCTGATATTTTTCTTTTAGATATAATATTTGTCACCTTTAATTTAGTAATGAAGAAAGAGTTAATAAGAAAAAAGCATCACAGTGCTCCATTTCTTAGATGATAAATTAAAAACAATTTACTGTATGAATTCAAATGTATATTAATTATAATCATGTATAAGTGGAAGAAGAAATAACACTGCAACAGTGTACAGTATTATTTAGTCCAAGAGCACTGGGTGGTCTTCATCAGACAAATAATATTTTTAAAGATGGTAGAAAGGAGGGCCCTGGGAACTACCAACCTGTCAGCCTCACCTGTGTGTTGGGAAGATCATGGAACAGATCCTCCTAGAAGGTAGGCAAAGGCACATGGAGGACAGGGAGGAGATTTAAGACAGCCAGCATGGCTTCACCAAGAGCAAGTCTTGCCTAACCAACCTAGTGGCCTTCTACAGTGGAATGACTACATCAGTGGACAGGGAAAGGGCTACAGATATCATCTATCTGGACCTCTATAAGGCCTTTGACATGGTCCCCCACAACATCCTTCTCTCTAAACTGGAGAGGTATGGATTTGACGGGTGGACTGTTCAGTGGATGAGGAATTGGTTGGATGGTCACATCCAGAGGGTAGTGGTCAACGACTGGATGTCCAGATGGAGATTGGTGAGGAGTGGCATCCTGCAGGGGTCCGTATTGGGACCAGTACTGTTTAATATCTTCATCAATGACATAGACAGTGGGATCGAGTGCACCCTCAGCAAGTTTGCAGATGACACCAAGCTGAGTGGTGCAGTTGACATGCCTGAGGGACCTGGACAAGCTGGAGAAGTGGGCCCATGTGAACCTCATGAGGTTTAACAAGGCCAAGTGCAAGGTCCTGCACCTGGGTCAGAGCAACCCGCGGTATCAGTACGGGCTGGAGGATGAAGGGATTGAGCACAGCCCTGGCGAGAAGGACTTGGGGGTACTGGTGGATGAAAAGCTGGACATGAGCCAGCAATGTGTGCTTGCAGCTCAGAAAGCCAACGGTATCTTGGGCTGCATCCAAAGAAGCATGGCCAGCAGGTTGAGGGAGGTGATTCTGCCCCTCTACTCCGTGCTGGCGAGACCCCACCTGGAGTAGTGCATCCAGCTCTGGAGTCCTCAGCACGGGAAAGACATGGACCTGTTGGAGCGGGTCCAGAGGAGGCCCATGAAAATGATCAGGGGGATGGAACACCTTTTCTATGAGGAAAGGCTGAGAAAGTTGGGGTTGTTCAGCCTGGAGAAGAGAAGGCTCCAGGTAGACCATATTCTGGCCTTTCAATACTTAAAGGGGGCTTATAAGAAAGATGGCGGCAAACTTTTTGCCAGGGCCTGTTGTGATAGGAAAAGGGGTAATGGTTTTAAACTAAAAGAGGGTAGATTTAGAGTGGGTAGAAGGAAGAAAATTTTTATGCTGAGGGTGGTGAAACACTGGCACAGGTTGCCCAGAGAGGTGGTGGATGCCCATCCCTGGAAACATTCCAGGTCAGGTTGGACGCGGCTCTGAGCAACCTGATCTAGTTGAAGCTGTCCCTGCCCCCGGAAGGGGTGTTGGACTAGATGACCTGTAGAGATCCCTTCCAACCCAAACTATTCTATGATTCTATGAACATAATTATACTCTTGGTTATACATATTTTTAATTTATTTGGGTTTCTTGTTTGTTTTAAGGATAATTTTAAATAAATTATACAGAAATATGTATTTCATGATTATTTGATTATATTTAAATCTGCACAATTCTGTTACTTTTGCTTATCTCTACACTTATTATGGTATACTTGGATGAAAGTGTAATCTACTGTCCTTCATAATGTCAGGTTATTTATTCTTCAATATTGTCTATACAGGTGAGGACTTTTTAACTCAGAACTAGTTGGCTAGCCATCCTCAGTGATGCTTTTTTCAGTAAGAATGGACCTTGCTAGCAAAAAAATTTGAGGTCAGCTTTTTGGAGTTTTTGATTTTCATATTAGTGACCATAACATTATATTGTTACCCTTTGAAATTCAATTTCTATCAATTTCTAGCAGATTTTGGGAAGACCTTATGAAAAATACCCATGTTGCTATGCCATCTTTCTTAAAACACCTATTTTAAGAATGTAAAGAAGAGAAATTCTAGTTTTGTCTGATAGTTTTGTGTCCTGGTTTTGGCAGGGATAGAGTTAATTTCCTTCCTAGTAGCTGGTACAGTGCTGTGTTTTGATTTAGGGTTGAGAATGTTGATAACACACCGATGTTTTAGTTGTTGCTAGGTAATGCTTACACTAGTCAAGGACTTTTTAGTTTCCCATGCTCTACTGACGGAGAAGGCTGCTGGTGCACAAGAAACTGGGAGGGGGCACAGCCAGGACAGGCCGGGACAGCTGACCCCAACTGACCAAAGGGGTATTCCATACCATATGACGTCATGCTCAGCATGTAAAGCTGGGGAAAGAAGAAGGAAGTGGGGGGGACGTTTGGAGTGATGGCGTTTGTCTTCCCAAGTAACCATTACACATGATGGAGCCCTGCTTTCCTGGAGATGGCTGGACACCTGCCTGCCGATGGGAAGTAGTGAACGAATTCCTTGTTTTGCTTTGCTTGTGTGCGCAGCTTTTGCTTTTCCTATTAAACTGTCTTTATCTCAACCCATGAGTTTTCTCACTTTTACCCGTCCAATTCTCTCCCTCATTCCACTGGGGGGGAGTGAGCAAGTGGCTGTGTGGTGCTTAGTTGCCGGCTGTGGTTAAACCACAACATATTGATACATTTATTATTTATCTTTTAATAATGACATTTGTTTCAAAACCTTTTGGCATCCTACCACTGGATGCCTACCTACTGGTATTCAGTATTTTCCTGCTACAATTACTACTTCTTTGGCATAATGAGGAGAGTGAGGTTCTAATCACTTACTCCAGTCTTATTTGGAAGAAGAGATTCCAGATTTCCTACAGTCCAGATGGGACTGGCAAGAGTTATGGAACTTAAATGATGAGTGAATAATAGATATGAAGCTCAAGTTTGTCATTTAGTTATAATTGTGGTGTAGCTGTGTACCAGGACTGTGCCTCTGTGCACATGCAATGCTCTTGTCCTTAGTTCCCAGGGTGGTCCAGGACCTCTCCGGACAGTCACCTGTTAGCAGACTGAGTGGAAAGGACTATCTTGAAACTGTGTGACTGACTGGACCTTAGCAATTAAGTATGTGATGGATTGTTTGTTATATCCATCTCCCCAGAGAACTCCCCAGAGGAAATATTGGATGGTTCTGGAAATCCTCCCCCCCTCCATCTCTGACTGCCAATGTGTCTGGTCCAATCTGTGTGCTTAAATTCATTGATTATCTTCCTGTGTAGAGTGTCCCAAAGGATCCCTTAGGTCATTCCTGATGCAGAGTGATCAGATTGGACATATATAAGATGTTTTTAAATAGTCAATAGAAAATGTTTCTGCAGAAATGCTCAGTAGGACAGTCTTTTGTACGTAGTTATCATGTTTATGAGATGTTTTGTAGACAGCTATTATGTATCAATATCAATGAATTGCATGTATGTGGGTGGTCACACAGGTCCACAGACCAGCTGGATTATAAGAACTGAGAGGAAAAGCAGTAAAGGAATCCCTCTGAATTCAGCTGATATGACCACTGCAAGGACCCTTGCAAATCCTGTTGCCAACAGACAGCAACTGGCTGTCCTGTTAGGGAGTTTTGATTGCCCATGTGAGTGTTACTCTGTTCCAGGATCCCAAAAACTTAGTTCTGGTTTAACAAGCACTTAAATGTTTAGCATCTGTGTAACAGGTTCATTAGCCACTAGCCCATTGGCTATCCCAGAATTTATGTCTCCAAGCAGCTTTTGTTAAAAACTGTGAAAGGTTTCAGGTAAAACTCAGTTTAATTCAGATTAAACATTCCTCCACTTCTGAGGAAATAGCAATTTCTTTAGGATTGAATATAGATAGTCATGCTATTTTGTGTATACAACCTCCATTATGCTTAAATGAGCAAGTCATGTATGCTTTCTTTTGATTTCTTTCCCTCCCACTGAAGCTTCTCTTCTCTGTAATGATGATTAAATCAGATCCTTCTTTTCTGTTGATGAAATACTGAAAACAATCAGAAGATGTAAAGCAAAGGTGTGGCTGATAATGTTACAAACAAAAAAGGACAGGCCCATGGAGGACACAGTCAGAAAGTTAGAGCAAACCATTGTTCATTCCCTCATAAGACACAAAAATACAGTCCACTGGATGTTAATAATATTCTAATATAGAAATAAACAAACAAGTAAAGCACAAGCAAGGTGAAAGAACTGAAAAGCCATTAGACAGTTAATGAGATTTTGTCCTAGTTTATGATTTTAAGCCTGGCCAGTAAAGTCAAAAAGGAGCCACTCACCAAGTCTAGTTTACATTTTCTCATTACCATACACCGCTTTGTTACTCCAGCAATAAGTCAAGATATTCCATCAGACTTAAATAGTTTGGCTTCTGGCAAGAAGCACAATGGACTATAGGTTAATACACTATATTTTATTTTTCAAAATGGTCCAATAGTAAATACTATTATGACAGTGACAGCAACAAAATAATAATAATGAACTGAATGCAATGCTTATGAAGAAAATCTACTCTTTGAAGTGGTGAGAAAAAATAACTTTTCAATACTCTATGGAAAATTACCTGTGGATGAATGTTTGTGTAGATTTTTTGCTAGAAAAGTAATTCTTTCTTTTCTTCTGAATTTGTACTTAATTTCAACTATTCTTAAACACTTTTTTCTTTGCTGAACTTAATTATTTTAGCAGAACTTCTGCATGAGTGTGTCAGAAAAACCTCAGAAATATATTCAGCAAAGATATCTTCTTTTGTTCTTTTATGTTTCTCTACTTTTGATCATTTTGTTGAACTGTACATGTTAAATAATTATTTTGAACCTAATAATTTTATATGGGAGTTAGTTTGATGTTTATTGTTCAAAAAACATTTTGCTGCAATTAATTTTGTGAAATTTGTTACCAAATTATTTATTATTAATTATGAAGATTTCACAGGAAATACTGATGGAATGTAATGGCATATATGGATTTAGTCTTGAGCTAAAGATAGTTCTGGAAGGAGCCATATTTGTTGTAGTATTAGCCATTTTCTTAAATTCATTAGCTGTTTAACTTACTGGAATATCACTAGTAAGTCATACAAATATTCTAAGCATATCTTATGGGGGATAAATTTGATATTCTGTCTAAAAAATGTCTAGTTTCAATCAGAAAACTATTTTGTTAACAGAACAGAGGAATTCATTTTCCCATGAAAATGTGAAATGGTCCTGGATATCCTGGATATCCAGTTTAAGATGTGTGTTTGAATACATTATTTGTTCAGCACAGGAGTGTTGAACTACTCACCTCCTGAGGTATGTATGAAGCACTTTTTTTTTTCTAGGGTGAAAAACGTGGCTAGAGATCTGAGAAAAAACCTACTTTTGACAGTTATAGCAGCAAGATTTTATCATGGAGATGTATGATTTTACATTTACAAAATAAATAAAATTTGAAGATGTTCTTAATGGTTAAGAGATCAAAAGGAAACCTTTCAAGAGAGAAATATTTAAAAAAAAAAAATCTCTTTTTCTTGATTTGTTAATATTACAAGGTGTCCAAGGCACAGGCCAAGATTTCAGTTTGTATTCCAGACCTATAGCTTTCTGTTCAAAGAGAGAACTGTGAGTCCTTAACTAGAATGGCAGTGAAATTTGTGTTCATTGACAAGATGAATCGGAGAAAATATACAGGGGGACAAGCTGTCCTTTTATAGGCTGAAATCCACCCAGCTCATATCCTATTTCAGATAGTGACCAACTGCAAGCACCTCTAGGTGCTTTATCTTGCCTTGCCTTGCCTTGCCTTTGCCTTGCCTTCTGACCCTGCATCATCTCACCACAGCTCATTTGAAAATATGTAGGAGATATGCAGGACAGGGCACTAAAATACAGATGTTATGGCAATTACAGAATCCAAATAAAATGTAAATATAGAAGCCAGAGGTCACCATTTTCAGAAAGGTAGAATAGGTGCTGCAGAGAATGCCTAGAATGACAGAAGAATAAAAGACAGAGTAATATATGTAGAAAAAGTGGTGTAAATAATGGTGGAAAAGCAGAACAGGAGAAATCATGTGGAAGGTGAACAGCAAGGAAGATTATAACCTAGATCTGTGTTATCAAGTATCAGGCTAAAGAGGGAAGGGGTTGCATGTGGAAGCAATAGGAGCTGAAAGGTGAGAAAGGAAAGGTAACCTGGAAGGATAAATTAAGTGAGTGGAAGGAAAAGAGAGAATAAAACAGAAGAGTAAAAATAGAAGGCAGATAGAGTGTGGGAACATTAAACTATTATAGAAGTTTTCTGTCTGTAAACATATACAAATATATACATTCAAATGTATATGTTCAAACACTGAACAGGCTTCCTAGAGAGGTGGTCGATGCCCCAGGCCTGTCAGTGTTTAAGAGGCATTTGGACAATGCCCTTAATACTATGCTCTAACTTGGCCAACCCTGAATTAGTCAGGCAATTGGACTAGATGGTCATTGTAGGTCCCTTCCAACAGAAATGGTCTATTCTATTCTATTCTATTCTGTTCTGTTCTGTTCTGTTCTGTTCTGTTCTATATACAAACAGAGCCTAGAAGAATTCTACAATGAAACTTCTTAATATTTTCTGTCTTGTACAGTTTGTTTTCACCATCAATCTGATGATGTAGCACACTAATACGTTGTCCTGGTTTTGGTTGGGATAGAGTTAATTTTCATCCTGGTAGCTAGTATAGTGCTGTGTTTTGGATTTAGCATGAGAATAATGTGATAACACACTGATGTTTTACTTGTTGCTAAGCAGTGCTTACACAGAGTCAAGACCTTTTCTGCTTCTAACACCGCCTCACCAGTGTGTAGATTGGGGTGCACAAGAAGTGCACAAGGAGGAGACACAGCTGGGACAGCTGACCCCAACTGGCCAAAGGGATATTCCATACCATATGATGTCATGCTCAGCATATAAAGCTGGGGGAAGAAGAAGGAAGGGGGGATGTTCGGAGTGACGACGTTTGTCTTCCCAAGTAACCATTACGTGTGATGGAGCCCTGCTTTCCTGGAGATGGCTGAACACCTGCCTGCCGATGGGAAGCAGTGAATGAATTCCTTGTTTTGTTTTGCTTGCGTGCGTGGCTTTTGCTTTCCCTATTCCGATTCTCTCCCCCATCCTGCTGCAGGGGGAGTGAGCGAGCAGCTGTGTGGTGCTTAGTTGCTGGCTGGGATTAAACCGCGACATACATCATCACAACGACAGCACTATGATGATATACTACACTAATAAATCATCAGAATAACTGTGATAAGAGCTGTCACTCTGGTGGTACATTAGTCTGGTCCATCATAAAAGAAATGTATTCCAAACAGATGTAATATAGATATCACTAATTTTTTTTGCTGTTGCTTATTTATTAATTCACTTTTGTAGAAGACAATATCGAAAATAGAATGTTTTTTGAATTACATTAAGTAAAAAACAATAAAATAATGTTAAATAAAGAAAGGAATATTTGGGTATATACAATAAATGAGGAAATGGGAGCTCAACCACTAACTATAAAACTTCAAAATAACAAATGCTACCACTTCTCATTAAAATGAATCTAAAACTTCCACTAACATATTCAAGTGTTTTCAAGTGTTTCTCCATAAGTAATTATTTGATATCCAAACTCACACTTGTAATAACTTATTTCTACATGTATTAATGTACATTAAAAAGCACAATAATCCAAAGCAGATATAATTGTCAATGTAATAAAACAGGGAAGTTCTCCTAGGTAAAGAATGTATCTTCATATGTATCTGGAAAGCCTGTAATATCCCAGTGATATATATTGTTATCAGCACCAGTGTTTCTGAAAGGGTAAATAACCTAAAGTATGCCTGAATTTGACTTTATGAGCTCAAAGAGAAAATATTAATCAATGCTTCTGACACTAAGTTGCCTCATTGCTGTATCATTGCACCCTACATGGAATAGTAAGAGTGGATAATAATCTGTAGGGTTCACCATGCTTGGCAGCCTCTCAGTGATGTTGCAAATGTGAGCTCCTGGTAGGCGGCAATTTTTTCTAGAGAAATTGTCTGGAAAACAAATGGGTGCTTCGGTGCCTCTCAGTAAGGAATCTGCAATTACTAATACTTTACACACTCCTCTGGCGACACCGGTTCTAATGTGAGTAAGTGGTTGGATCAATTTTGCATGGTCAGCTTCTGCTGGATCCAGTCCATTGCTCACATGCTCTTCATTCTTCACCCCCGGAGCATCATATCTGTTATGTAGGAACACTTCAGAGGAACGGGGAAGGTTCTTCCTTCTACCCCAAGCAGGGACAAGGGTCTAGTCTCCTTCATCTCATGAGTTACTAGTGTCAGACACCTCGAGGTTGACTTCAGGTTTACCTTCCCCTTGCACAGCCTTAAGTTTGGGCTGTAGCTCAGCCTGACACAGCATGCAATACCACGTATCTATCTCCTGATCACAGTCCTGGGTACTTGTACTGCCTGTTGAGCAACTTTTGTAACATAGCTACTCCTTTGAAGAGTTCTTCTAGCTGGGTGCACTTGCAGCTAGGATATCCACCACTGCCTTCAGGTGCTAGAGGGACTTCCAGGTGCTGGGGCTCCAAGCAGCCTCAGGTCTGATCAGTCTTTGGGAGGTCTGTTCAGGTGGAGATGTCAGCATAGCTAGGCTGTAGAGCTTCTGTCTGGGTTTCAGCCTCAGCCTTGCAGTTGCGGCAGGTGGACACCATTTTCTTTCAGCAGGTCACAGTCACCTTGTAGTTTTATAAAATGGTAATTCTTTTGACAGATGTCATCCTTCTAATTCTAATTACCTGGAGACCTCAAGCTTCCAGGTACATGTACACAGCCACTGGGTAGCTGGGGTGATTGTCAGGATTGCAGCCTAAGCCTGTGGGTGAGCAGAGCAGGCAGCAGCCTGACAAAGGGCAGAGTGTACCACCCTGCATATGCAAACTGCGAATGCTGCTCCCTGTTTGCACACCCTGGCCACTGACTCTCCCTAGGAACTTGTTATATGTGGCCACCCGCAGTTTGAACTGGCTGCAGGGACCGCCAGCACTGCCCCACTCTTGCCTGCCCCTCTCACAAGGCTTGTTGCCTGCCAGCTGGTCCCTCCACACACAGCCCCTGCCTTTACCAGTTAAAGTTCTATAGTGTTTAAGCCATACACTTGGTAGTCGTGTTAACTGTGAGATGATACATTATACAGTGTCCTATTTAATTGCATTGGAATAATCTTAGTTTAAGAAGATCAAAATCATATAGAAATGTAGTTTTTATTCTGCTGACTAGTATTTCTATTTTTTTTAAAACTTTCTGATAAGCTTTTACGCTGACTTGGGTATTTCTACTTGGTATTTTTCATACTCAGCATTCTTTGAGATCTTAAAGCATGAATTGAATATATTTTAGCAAGCATCAATCTGTCACTCTGCTGGCAATTAATTAATAGCCAGACAAAATCCTTGGAGCACTACATATTTAGTTTATTGATTTTTGTGCAATATTGCATGTTATAGCTCACTATACAGACTTTCAGTGGTCATACATAGAAACTGCATTAACTGCTGACAAGTCTGCTCCTTATATTAAAGAAAAATGTCTAGAAAGAATGGAGCAATAAAATTTAGATGAAAGTTGGATGATTAGAGATCAGAGCAAAGAGTATTTGAGGAAAAAATAAGTAAAAACATTCATTGTTAAAAGAATCCAGTATCATGTCACTTTATTTTAATACACTCTAAATATCAGCATCAACACCACTTTGTTTAACGTGGGAGCTAGAAAAGCTTTCTCTTTCATTTTACCAGTGCCTACTAATTTAAAATGAAGTCCTACAATATAAAGAAGATGCTAACATTTATAGACTCAACAGAGATACTAATTTTATTACAGATTATTTTCTCCATATCTTGCCCCAGGTAGCTACTCAATTTTCCACAGGTGATATTCATCTGCTTTTCCCTCTCTCTATGAAGGCTAATGGATTCATTACCTTTCCTATTGCTGGCATCCCTTTCTGTTCCCCATTTGCCAACTGTCCTTTTGTCAAATTATTTAACTGATTAAGATAATTAAGTTAAATCCCAATAAATTGCATACTTAACTTGATGTTTGCAGCTTTTGAAGAAGGGCCTGTTTGTCCTCCTCCCACAAAATGTATGTTTCTTGCCAGCAATCTCACAATTCTTGAGTTACTGAAACCATTGTAACTGTAAGATACCAGTGCGTGTAAAAGAAAAAATGAAGTGAAATAGCGGTAAATTCACACAGAGGGTAAGAAGAAAACAATAAAAAAGAAACAAACAAACAAAATCTTATATTTTAACTAAGATTCAAATCACACTCTTGAGGCAAATTAAAAGGATTAAATGGGGGAGGACAAGTTGTACTGAGTGTAGGTGGTGAAGTGTTGGCAGCGGAGAGCCATAGAGGTGGCCTCTATGAGGAGAGGCCATGGGCTGTCCTGTGCCGGACACAGTCATTTCCAGCCGGCTCCAACCAACCCACCACAGGGCATGGCTGAGCCCCTCAGCCAAGATGGTGGCACCTCTGGGAAAACTTATTTAAGAAAGGGCAAAATGCTGCACAACAATGTGAGGAGTGAGGAAAAAACCCTGTGAGAAACAGCCCTATGAACACCAAGGTGAGAGAAGAAGGAGAGGGAGGAGGTGCACCAGGGCAGAGATTCCCCTGCAGCCTGTGGAGGACCCATGGTGGAGCAGGTATTTCCCTGCAAGCCATGGAAAGGACCACAACAGAGCAGATAGCCACACTGCAGCCCATGAAGATACTATGTTGGAGCAGGCTCTTGGCAGAAACTGTGGCCCATGGAGGACCTACACTGGTGCAGTCTGTTCCTGAAGGACTGCAGCACATGGAGAGGACCCACGCTGGAGCAGGGGAAAAGTGTGGAGAGGAAGAAGCATCAGAGAGGAACGGTTATGAAGAGATTCTGTGTGAGCAAAAGCATGTGGGGACCTGATGCCACGTACTTCATGAAGAGCGCAGGCTTCCTGCACTGCCAGTGGAAAGGACAGATCTGTGGAGGGTTCAGGGAAGTTGAGCTAGAAGCTATTCAGAGATATCCAGAGAACTGAAAGCATCTGTCCTCCCATGCTTCCCTGGAAGTTTGAAGATGGAGAAGCCTGAGGAACCTCATGCAAATAGATATATATGATACACTTTCTTATGGAATGCCTTACATATTTATGAATTGACCAAGGAAATCTCAGATCTGGGTGAGACAGCTTAAACTGAAAGACATCAAAATGAATGTCGTTCCTTCCCAGTAAGTTGATGCACACTAGGTCCTTCAGCCTAGTCCAGTTTCTTGTTCAGCAAGTTCAGTGCTTTCCTGGATTGCAGCACAGCCCACACCATTCCCTCTGGTCACTTTTGAGGCTTGACTTCAGAACCGCTGCTTACCAAAGGCAGACGTGTGGTTCTGTAGGTATCTCCAAGAGTGTATGCACACAGCCATCTTCCTGTTTGCTACATCTCAGTCCTGACATTCCATTAACTTCCAGGAAGAGGCAGTCTCTTCCTTCTAAACATTTCCAGCAAATTTAGTTTGCCACAGATTGGGTATGGCAAACATCCTCCTAAGCAATTCTTTCAAACACAATGCACTTGACCTTCATGTAAGTTGTGAACAAACAAATTAAATGGGCATATGCTCCTCACAGAGTTATTTGACGGAAACAGACAAGCTTCTGGATTCATAATGTAGACTATATAACTGGAAAGTAATAAATTCCAGCGAAGTATTTTGCTTTGTTGCTGTTGTTCATACTGGTTTTATTGGTAACATTCACAGTGCAAACAAGATTCCAGGACAGGCTTAAACCGAAGTAAGAACCCAAGCTGAGAGTAGTCCTTCATTTGCACTTTACAGACAGAGTTAAATTCCCAAATATATCTCTGTTCTTTTTATTTGTTTGTTATATCCTGGACAGGCTTTGTTAACATAGTCATTATTTCATGGCCCAAAACTCCAGGCTTAATCAACATAGTTCCACCAATGTCTGGAGATTTGTCATGATTTACATTAGCTTAGAATATGTAATTTGTGTGCAGAGGTGTGAAAGGTGGACACAAGTGCTGCTGTTTAAAAAAAAAAAAAAAAGAAAAATTGATGAATAATGCATGAGAGGTCTATGCCTTCACAGTTTCTATGGGTAGGCAGTCCTCCTAAATACCAATGATGTGTCCCATATGGCAGTGGAGATTACCTGAGCCGCTGAGCTCCTCTCACCAGAACACCTCAACCCTCCCTCATTGACCATGAGGTTCCCTCTGTAGTCACCAGTCTCAAGACACTCTTCTGGGGGAGGATACTCATCTGTTTCTCCTGTAAATTCTGCTACAGTCCCAATGTGGGACTGAGATCTCCAGTCTCATCCAAAGATGACAGAGATTTTGCACAGTATACATGTGCAAATAATGTAAAAAATGCAAATAAAATAAACATGCAAAGATAATTATTACAGCACCTTTGCAAAAGTAAAATGTTTTTATCTTTTCCTCTGAAAGGGTATAAACCACAGTTTTCATTTGCCATTCTACTCACCAGACTAAAGAGATACACCCCAGCCCTCTAGATAAAGCTTGCCTCCCTGTGCATCCAGGAATGCAATGGTGATGAGTCAAAAAAAGACATCAGTCTAACCCACACAGCAGAATGGAAAGGAGCTTCAGATCCCTGGATAGTATCCGGTTTTATTCAAAGTGTGGCATTCCACTCAAGAACAAGTAGAACTTCACTGCACTCTAAATAGTCAATAAAGCAATATCAACAATGTTTATTTTGTATGAAGTCCAAAAGATTCTTTATCATGAAGAGTGAAAGCTTAAAGTGATCATTTTTAATGACAAAGCCTAATCTTAATTTTATGTATCTTGAATTTAAAAGAAATTTGTAAACTATTGATAATGCTAAATCAAGTGCTTTTTGTGGACTGAGGAATTTATTGACAAATACACACAGTAGAAGCATTTAACTTTAAATGAGTTGCAGCATTGCCGTGGACTGACAAATACAGTGATACTACGCGACTACTTCGTGATAGACAAAAGCTTCAGTAAATCAGATCATACTGCATATTTCTGAAGTTAGCACATACATTATTAAGCACTTCCATATTGTGCCATCAGAGTCCATTAAAAACTGAATTCCCTTTTTTCCAGTTGGAAAAATTCTGATATTTTAGCATTTATAAAATTGAGGTACTATTTTCAAATGCTGAAATTTTCAGTGGTGTGTGAAACTCCAATATGTAGCTGTTTGGAAATACTTAAATAATTAAATACTACTTTTAGATAATTTTAAACAATTCAGTCTATTTTGTGCTTAGTTCTCATATTTCCTCATGAAGTTAACATCTGAGTATCTCTTTTGCTCTTTTAATTGTACACAAAATGATTTTTTTTAAATGATAATTTTTTTATTATGATTTTTGCAAAGCTTTGTTTTTCATTAAAAAACATGTTACAAGAAAATACCAATGATCTTCACTAAAATTGTTAGAGAGATTTATTCTTAACCTAATGGAACTTGCAATACAGTTGTATTCCAATTCCTACAAACAAGTTGTAAAAACAGATAGTTTTTATTTTATCCTGTGTTCATGACCAGGGTTTTTTAGTGACTCCACTGTGGCATTTATGGTAATATAAATTGCTCAGGCTTTACAAAATATTTATAAGGTGGCTCCTGTTGGGGTTTTTTTTGGTATTATGAAGTGCTTTAATTTCTAGGTAAGGTAATATGGCGAACAACTTGCCAGCAGTTTGCACTGCTGAAACAGCTCGCAGAAGCAATTTATAAAACCAGAAAGAGAAAAGCAGAGGAACACTTATGTAATACAATAAATTTTCTTTCTTTTCTGTTCAGCTGGTTATTTCCAAATATAACTTTTGACCTGTCCTCTTCTTTTAGAACATGTTGCAGTGTTTGTGTTATTGCTAAGTACAGCACATGAAGACACAAAAAGCACAAATATATGTGTGTGTGTGTGCGTGTGCACACAAATTAGAATTGTAGCAATGATGTGATGAATGATTGAAAGAGAATTCATCAAACTGTGTCACTGGATATAAATTGCTAGATGTCTGACAGTTAAGTTATTACTCTTACTAATTTTTCCAAGTTTCTTAAATTATTGTCAAAGAAATCTGCTAGTGATAAACCCAACACCTTGTTTCTTGAATATTGAGTAGACTTATTTGTATCGGGGACTATTTCCAATATGCCTTACAGTTAGCCTTATAGTCCATTTTGCAGACATTTTGGAACTCTGCAACTCATGGTGTATTCACAATATCTGCATACGACTTGAAATGCCTCACAGAGACAACTTCATATACTCCCCCCGCAGTGGGATGGAATGTAAGCATTACCTAGCAACAACTAAAACATCGGTGCCTTATCAATTTTGTTCCCATCCTAAATCCAAAACACAGCACTGTACCAGCTACTAGGAAGGAAATTAACTCTTTTGGTGCTGTGCCCCTGATGGTGTATTCACAATATCTGCATACGACTTGAAATGCCTCACAGAGACAACTTCATATGTTAATTGAGTAAAGATTTCTAATATCAAAAGTTTTCTGTGTGGTTCAAATATGATTCCTCTTGCATGTCTGTGAGTCAGTTCAAGTATATGGCTATGGAAGTACATAAAATGCATGTGACACTGTATGAATAATTACACAATCAGATACACTGCCATCATGCTATATATTGAGATTTTTTAGTTTGTTCAAACAAACAAAACAATTTATATATTCCACGGAGTATTATACAGATTAGAGAAGGCCCTATTACATTACTGTGACAAAAGTAGACAAAAAGTATGGTCAATGCCTAATGGATACATTTGTATGATGGTTTTGTGCATTGGTATCATGAAATTTATAAATTTTTCAGTTCAAATTTTTTCTTCCTCCACTTCTTGCCTGCAGCTTAGAGCAAACTGATCTAAGTGTAGTTGTGTTTTGGGGGCGCTTGGGTGTGTGGTTTTTTTAGTGTAGAACTATACTTTATCAAAAAGGTTCTCAAAAAACCAGGAGATGAAGAATTAAAGAAGCAGAGGTGTAAATTATGAAAAATCTCCAAACACACACACCTCAGATCTCTAAAATTTAATTTCATCCCCCTCAACTTTACATTACCTATAAAGATATTTTAAGGAGGGAGCGTTCGTGAAAATAAACAGAGAGCAAGGAAACGTATGCAATGAAACCTAGCGATATGACTACAGATAAACTGTGACTCAAAATAATAGGGGAGAACAAGATAATTGTGATGGAAAAGGTTTAAGACCAAGTTGCTCAAGTTGTCTAGGTACCTGTTCAAATAATCAATGCAACATAACTTAGTCTAAAATCTACATTTGCTCAGATGAATTATGCTACATTGAATTAGTCCAAAATGAGATAAAAATAATCTCTCCCAAGCAGCTTGGCTTAACTATTAAGCACCTAGCCCCAGAAAATTGTTTTAATATGGCCATCATAGTTTCATGGGCTACCTTTATATTTATTGCAATGAGACAGATGTCTCAGAGGAGTTATGCATAGAGCTTCTCCCCTCATGTTGGCATATCCAATTTTTTTTGTTGTTTTAGTAATATGGCTGTATGAAGAGTCCACCTCTATGAGGAATGTGAATGCCAGTACAGCTTTTTGCGAAAGCAGTCGGTTACAGCCAGGCAACAGAAATTCCAAGTAGAAATGTTTCAAACTTCTGTCCCTTAATAATTTTGGCCCTCTGAATCAGGACCCCACACACATAACACTCAAAGCACTGAATACTTTAATGAGGAGGGGCACTAAAAGGTCATGGGCAATTTTTCTGAAGTTAGTTAATAGGCCCATCTTGTTCTTAATTTCCTATTGAACATTTAGACTGAGGAGGAATAAAGGCAAGATCCTAGTCTATAAAGAATGAAGGAGCTTACACTGAGAAGGAAGAGGGTCTTAGGTTACAGGTCCATTTCAGGTTTGTTTATAAATTTTACATTTAAGCAGTAACTGGAAAAAAATGGGTGAACATCACTGGCAGCAAGAAACCCAAGGTTCTCCCTCTGTCTCTGGAAACTCTCTCTCCAGTCAGCTCAGCTCTCTACAACTCTATCTGTTTCTGACTTAGTTTAATTACAGTAAATCCTTCTCATTTGACTTCAGGAAGTGGAAGTTTACTTCAACACTATATTCTTAGCCGGTCACATGTGGTCACTACTGTGGGCAATGTTTCTTAATTCAAGATACTTGACTTTGACCCACAAGAAAGATTTTTTTTAAATTGACATGCATAAACAACTTAATTCTGGTCTGGCTTAGAGACAATAAAAGTTTTACAAGTGACCCAAAGTACAAGTAGACTTACAAGCAATTGTCAGAAGCATTGATGATCTTTTTTCAGTATCAATAGTATATACGTATCAGCCAGCCACTAATTTACAAGGAGCTAAGGTGTAAGAAGGATGTGGTCCTTGCTATTAGAATAGCAAGATTTTCCAAGAGGAGGTTCCAGGTTTTTTTTCAAGTTGGGTGTGGGTTTGGTTTTTTGGGGTTTTTTTTAGTTGTTTTGGTTTGTTGGGGGGTTTTTTTCAGTAGTTTTTAAGATGTGGCCTCTTGATAGCATAGATTAATGTTTTGTTAGCATAGTCTATGCATCATATGCATCTAGCTCATTTACACTAACAGAATAGCCACAAATACATTATTGTCCTAAGGTTTATGAATAGTTCACTCAAAAAATAATGGTCTGTTACATACATACTTGTGTATACATTCAATTTTTTTTCAACAACTTTTTATTAATATCTATTCAATTATGGCAATATCACTGCCACTTTTTTTTTTTCCAGTTAAGACACAAAATTCTACAGCTCTGAGCAAAAGCAGAACTTGAACATTGTATTTGTGTCTCCTGGTGGCCACAATGTCTTGAGGCAATTTCAACCACTACATCCCTAATTTGTCCTTAGAAAAACAGGAAGATTGCTCAGGAATTCTCTGGAAACAAACCAGGTGTTCTCAGGCTGTCATCCTGGTTTTTGGAATGTTTCGTATATCTCAGATGTCCATTTACCAAGCACAAAAAAGGCAACTCTACGGCAGATCAATGCATCATTATTCAGCTTTGTGGCTTATGATGCCAATTACTTTTTCATGATGGGCCAATAGCCACAGGTTTAAAGCCTATAAATCTTTGATAGCCATATAATTCAAAGTTAATTACTGTGATATGGAGAAACCAGAGGGGTTCAAA
>NW_008825308.1:5255394-5276815 GCF_000699105.1 Pygoscelis adeliae | reverse complement strand
TGTTCTGGAGAAGCTGGAACAAGCACACACATGTTGATTTTGAAGTTATTTTCAGGATGAAGTTTTCTGAGATTCAGCATGGACTTTCTAATCAGTGAATTATAAAGTAAAGTAGAAATATGGAAGAATCTGAAACCTACCCATTTCAATTTAGAATAAATTATTTCAGTACAAATCTATTTTGCAAAAGTTTCAATGGTTTTGTTTTGCAGTCCAGAGTAAAAACATACTTCAAACCTCAAAACTTGCTGGAAATCTTTTGACACTCAGCCTACTACACCGTTCTGTTGCCTCAAACCAACAGAAATTACTATAAGGAGTGGAACAAATCAAGTATCATTTTTTAAAGTAAGTATTTCTTTCTTTTCATACTTTCAAGGAATCTGATAACAGTAAACTATTTTTTACACCTTCTACTCACACATGCTACAAAATATTAGTGTGGATCCACCTTGTTCCAAGTTCTGCAAATTAAAAGCTACGGATCTGGTAAACCAAAAATGAAGAAAATTGGAAATGTCTCTGATTTGTAAATTGTATATAGCTTTGCTTTGTTCATTAACAGCTGCGTGTACAATTGAAAATAAATAAATATTTTATGACATTTATTTCCAGAGTCTGGAATTATCTTCCACCTGTGATATTTGTAAGTAACACATTGCACTGATCAGCAAATAGATGACTTTGAAGACATAGTCTGTTTTAAAAGGATGTTGTATTAGAGCTAATGAAAATAGCAAATAATTTTAGCTTTTTCACAAGCTGCAAAATTTGTCCATTATCTGAGACATGTAAACTCTATTTCAGGTGCTGTTTTAGTATAAAGTTAGTTACTTAATGTCCTTCCTATCTTATCTACCATGTGCATATAGATAGTAAGCACTGTGAGACAGAGGTTAATACTATTCATGAATGACCAGGTTTTTATATAAGAAGAGTAGTAATATAGATCAAGTGGTAGGGAGTACATAAAATTCAGTTTTAGTAGCCCGAGTGAAGGATTTTCATAGGATTCTAATCAAGCTCAACTTCTCCTACTTAAAACAGAGAGAGTCACCACTGTAAGGTGAGTCTGTTTTTAGGGAAGCTTCTGGCATGTCTTCTGGCACCACTCTCTCTTTCCACTGACTATGGGGGAGGACAGGTCAAAGAAGTACCTCATCCAGTTTCTTAAAAAAGTTTCTTAAATCCAGGGTTAGAATATTTTTCCTGGAACACAGTTGGAATCCACTATGACTCTTCATATTTCTACAAATTGTTCTACTACCAATAATATTCTTATTCTGTATGTGTATGCATTTTAATTCCTTTACATATATATATGTGTTACACAAATGTTACAAAAATGTAACATTGTTTTATTTTTAATTTTTTCTTATTAAATTTTCAATTGTATATAAATATGTATTTCTTATAGATATATATTCTCCCACTATTTTCTTAAATACATCCATTGCTATTTTCTCTTTACCTATGGTTTCTGATCGTATAGAATTGCTCTATTTTCTGGTGACTTTTGCAGTATAAATTCCAATACCTTTTTTTACAAACTATTCGTCTTCAACTTTATTAATGTTTTGGTTTAGCTCTATTTTGGGGAAAAAAAAAAATCTTAGAAATAGATCTTCTCTAACTCCTTGAGAGAATCTGATTTTATATTTTTACCATAGCAGGTAACCAAATAGTTGAAAAACTTAGTTGTATTAAGATATTATTAGCACATTAATTCATATGACGATTTAGAAGTCTATTCCATATTAAAAAGTGCTGGTTCATGGAGACTGGAAACAAAATGATAACAAAGAATAAAAGCTCTCTGGGTTAAGCCTGATATCTCCTACTAAAATCTCTGCAGAAAAAACTGAGCTGAAGATGGAACAAATGTACTATTGGACAAGTAAATACGAACTGTGAACATTGCTTTTCATAAACTTTATTTCAAGTTATACTCTTTTGTTGTAAGATCTAAGATTTATTTTTCAATTTCTTGTATGATTTTAATCTCTGTTAATTCAAGTAAGCTTTGAGTGTTTTCAGTTATTCAATTACACCAAGAAAATCCTTAGTTAATAAAAGTTTAATACAAATTAAGCTTCCCAAGACCATTAAATCTCAAACTCATAATGCTATCAAATGCGCATGTTATTGGAAGAGATTCAGAATTTAATCTTTATGCATTCTGCAATTATAATGAATACAAATCTCTGTAGGACTAAAAGATAATTCAGAATCAGGTACAAAATATTCTAAGTGAGAGTGACCAAACTTTATCTTCATTTAGCACCTTCAGCACTCATACAAAAAACTAAATGATAATTACAGAACTTCTGGGCACTTGTTTCTAATAGTTATTGTTAGTGAATGTTCATAATTATACTACTGTACAGATATGTTAGATATGTTAAATGCATTCTCTTGGAGTAAAGTCAGTGAAAGTTTTCTATCCTTAGCACTCAGCATTCCTTATCTAGCTGAGTTAAATTTAAGCACTATTTTCTTCCATGTAATCTGGATCTAGACTGGCTCTCACTAATCTCAATAACTGACCAGACATCTTTAATTAGCAAGTACTTATGCAGGTTTAATCATTTAAAAGGGATTTAACAACAGCACAAGTCCTTTGGTGATTTGATCATTAAAAGTCAACACATTTTTTGATACCGTAAGTGTTGCATGAAACTGATTTCATTTTTAATAGAAAGAATCACCTTCTTTCCTATAGCTCAAAGAATGTTGTTGGATGCAATCATCAAAACATCAAGAATGCCATTTAAAATACTTTTTACTGTACCAATTCATCTCAGTGAAATTACACAAAGTTTGGGATTCCTGGGAAGATTTTTTACTTAAGCTTAAATTTATAAAATGTAGTGCTGTGCCTTTCTTTTTTATGTATTAAATGTGTCTAATTATATCCTCACTACATAGCATCAACTGACTGCTTCATTCCTTCTGATTAAAGTAGAAAGGAATGAAGCAGTTAATGAATTTTGTTATTAATTTTTCCCTGATATATGAATATGTATTTCTTATTTAAATAAATTATCATCATCTAAATTCCAAGACAATGAATTGTGTGACTTTAAAATGCCTTAAATTTTTATGTCTACATATGTACAGTAACATTTCATTTGGAAACACTGAGAAATTCAATTACCAACTGATAATTAAGCCTGATGAGGATTTTGAATCTCATCCAATCCCTTGAGTAAGTTGGTCAGCTAAGCTGAACACACATTGATGAGGTGAAACTGTCCCACACAAATTACTGCATCACAGAAGGTTTGAGATTTTTTCTTGCACATGTAAGTGAGCCTGAGTGAAATATTTTCCTCCAACCTCAACATTTTACTGCTGGTTTGCTTTAGCCAGATCTTTGCTTAGCATTTGGTGTGATGCCATTCTGAAGTGCCTAACTTTGCCTATACTCTGCATGTGGAGCTAAGGTATATAATAAAGAATTAGGATTTACTTTATGGAGTGGAGCTTCATAGCTTTTAAAAGCCTAGCTTCTAAACATGCGTTTCTTTTAATTTAGTGTTAAGCAACAAGCCTATGAGCTTTTTATGATAATAATAATGTTATAGTATTACATTATAAATATATTAGATAATAATATAACTATATGATATTATAAAACTATGATATAATATTATAGTATACTAATACAAAATTTAAAAATGTTATTACAGTCTGGTGAGTGTGAATTGGTTAAGTAAGAATACCAGACTATGTATTCTTGTTTTATTTTCATATTGAGTGTTTTAGCATAGGGTCCATACCCTTCAATGTTTATTTTTGCAGCGATTAAGGAATCTGCAGTGTTTCTGTGGGTGGTTTTTTACTGGTTTTGGCAATCACTGCATTAAGAGATAACAGATAACTGAGTTATAGGTCTCTGACTTCAACTGCTTTTCAAAACTGTTAGACTGAAAATGAGATGACCATAATAACAATCCAGCAAAACAGTACATCTTATATTGGTTTTCTCTGTTGATTTTTATATATTCTATAATAAGTTGATTATACATCTCTATTAGCTTTTATTATAACCATGTATTTCAATATAGTTCTAGTTCAGCCTGAACTGGAGAAGTTCTCCTTTAAGGAGCTGTAATTCTGAAAACAGAACTTTTGAAGTAAAATTAATTTTCTCCCCAGATAAGTCCTTTTTTTTTTAAAGGGACATTTTTCTCAGGGAAAAAAAAAATCCAAAAGAAAATTCACAGCTAGTTCAAACATGTACAACTACAATTAGTATAAAATCATAATTTTTGAAAGTGATTGCAAATCTTCAAGTTGATCTAAATAAATTTAAAAAATTAACTTTTCTCTTTTGAAGTCCTTTACAACTGTTTTAACTATTGAAGCGAGAACAGATTATTTCTTTGACTGAGGATGACTGATCAAACCCTATTTGTCATCTGTTCAAAATACTATTCTAGCACCTCTTAGGTCCTGGATTTCACTAATTATGTAATTTTGTCACCTTCAAATTATGACATTTATCTGTCCAACCTGTTCTCTAGATCTCTTAAAAATGTAAGACATAGAATCAGACCAATTAGGGAACCTTGTAGCACTCCTAGGTTTTGGGATTTCACTGCAATGAAAATTAACTGATAGTTTTAGGGATTTGGGGGGGGGGGATGTCCTGTTTTTTTGTTTTTTTGTTTTTTTTTTTCATTTACATCCTATCACATTCATTTACATCCTTCCATAGTCCTTGGTTTTATATCTTTTAAGCACTTGAAATGAATGGCTTCTTGCATCATATTCTATTTAATAGCTCCTTATAAATATATTGCAAAAAGCTAGGTAAATTAGTTTAACTTACAGTGCTGTTTACTTCACAGAAATATTTGTAGAACTGTAATAGATTAGTTGTAACTGACTGAAATCATTCAGCTTACACTTTATTGTGACAGCCCTTCTAGTTGTTCAGTTTTCTATAATTTCTGTGAATTTACTAAACACAGAAACAAATATAATGCTGAACATAGCATTAAGTAAATTTACTTCTATGTATACTCTTCTTATATCTAGGCCTTATTTAAATTAACGGTGCAGTGTTAACCTCAGTCTAATTTTGCACATTTTTTCCACATACATTCGAGCGTGGATGCACCCCCCCCCCGAAAATAGAACTAGCTGAATATGAAATGTTTATGTGAAATATTGCCTTGAACAGTGATTTGTTTCAATTCTTTTCAACATAGTTGTGAAAAAACAGTGACCGATGTTGTAAGGTTTAATGATATAATTCTTTTTCCAGGTGAGACATGTTTTAGACAGATATGTTGCATTACTTGTTTCAATAAATGCCCTACTCTGAAGAGCAGTGCTTGACAGTAGATCTAAGCATGAATCCAACTATGTTAATGGCAGCCCATTACCCTCCTTTCTGAGTAAAATAAGCTTTAAAAATAAGCATTCTTTGCATGAAATAATCTCCATTAAACATTACTCAATTATAAGCATTAATCTATGTAGATTTATAGGATTCTGATAGACAACTTCTTGAAATAACAAGACAGGAAAGTCTTTTAGAATTGGCAGCATACTAATGAAGTTGTTTGGCTAACTGTGAGTAAATGTTTACATATATGTGTATGCATATAATGTATGCAAATACATATATATAAATATGTGTATGTATACACATACAAACACACAAGTATATAATGCTAAAGAATATGGGAGTTCATACTTTTGCCGTTTTCTTTCACTGCTTCAATTTAAATCAAAGTATGGCTTTGAAATATGGAAGAATTTATGTCTGTGGTAGACATGAAACTTCTAGAAACTGACAAAGGAGGATATTAACAGTAATTATTCACCATATTTATTACTATTCAATACTATTTCAATTTAAATAATCCTTCAATAAGCAGAAAAAAAAAGTCTGTCAATATCAAATATTGATAGTTTCATATATCATCTTGTATTTCTATACACAATTCTTGTTGAAAAGCATTAACATTTTATGGTTGTTCCTCTGCAGAGAATAAGATATTATATTACAAATTACATTCTAATTTTAAGCTAGTTGGCCAGATCTTCATCTTTGTTAATGTTTTGTAATAATGATTTTCAGTGATAACAGACTACAGTGAATATATAACCAAATTTTTTTTTCAGTGAATTTTAATTTAGTCCCGTTCAGTCTATACTAAATTTATAGCTTAAAGATTCTGCAGGGTTTCTTTTTTCTTTCAAACTGAGAAGTGACCATCAATGTCATAACTCTCCACTTGTTTGTGTGGCAGTTTGGTCACTGACTTTATCGTAAACAAGATTTTGTCTACCTTGCAAAACATTTGCAGCTTGTAGTAGGCAGCAAAATTTGGCAGATATTGTAACTAAATATTTATTACTTTTATTTTATTGTGATTGATTCTCACCACAGATACTCACCAGTCTTTTTAGTTTATTTTAACTATTCTTACATGCATGTAACAGGTTGCCCAGACTGCAGGGGTATTTTTTCAAAACTCTCTCAGGACATATAGGACTCAACTTTTCCCTACTTTTCTGTCACTTCCAATAGATCTTTCCTGATTCCTACTAGCCACTGGAAAATACTTTTTCTTTCCTTACTGCCTGCATTACTATCTCTAAAATTAGGATATGCAGATTCCGCAGAAATACTGTGCTAGCTTTCAGACACTCTAGAGCCTTGTGTTGGCAGCTTAGCACTTACCTGGGATGGCCTAGTGGGACAGTGGAAGGACAACACCCTTTTGGGATGGATATGTCATGAAATTAAACACTTACTTGGAAACCACACTTAACAAAACCCAAGGCATGGCAAGTGGCAATTGAAATATTTATATACAGCATTCCAAATTGAACAGCACAATGATAAATCTTTAAAAAAGGACAGAGGTCAGGAAAAAAACCTACAATAATTACTCTGTTTATGCTAAGATGAAATCTGAAAGGCCACTCTTCCTCTCACTACATTTAGTCCTCTTGAGAAAGATGTATATTTGACACAACCAATCAAAGACTCAATGATGATTGACCTGGCCAAAATTAGTTTTCGACAGTGTAGGCTTCTTGTAGGCTTGCCGCTTCAAATGATCTTCATCATCATGGAAGAGAAATAAGCACTTTTAGAATCTCATATTAAAATAGAGATCTAAAATATGCAGATGAATTCTGCCCTTGTAATATTTTTTTTCGTGTTTTCCATTCACTACAAAGGCATCCTAGAGCAATTGATTCAGATGCATGTATCCATATTGTACACATTTCTGATAAATTAATACCACACAACAAATCTGCATGTCCAAAGTCTCAGATTTGTTTACTGATCTATTTTCAGTTGAAAAGTAGTTGCTTTTATGCAGTCTCTTCTGGAGTCTTCCAGGGATATCAATTAGATCAATTTATTCCCTAAATCCTAAGCAATTCTAAATCTCTCAGAAGTTAGTTCTCATCTGTCTTACTATGGACCTACCTTACAGAAGATAAGAAAAAGAAACATGGAACAGCCCAGGTTGGAAGGGACCTCAAAAGATAATCTGGTCCAACTTTTCATGGGAAAGGGAGCATAGATGAGATTATCTAGCACCCTGTCCTATTGCATCTTGAAAACCTCCAGCGATGAGGACTTTACCACATCGCTGGGGAGGTTGTTCCAGTGATTGCTTGTTCTCACTGCAAAAAATTTCTTTCTTAGATTGAGATGAAACCTCTCCCGATGCAACTTGTACTTGTTGCCCTTTGTCTTTTCCATGTGCTCCTTGTGAAGGAAAAGCCTCAGTCCTCTTTGTATCTGCCCTTTACATACTAGAACACACTGATTAGGTCCCCCCAAGCCTTCTCTTCTCCAAGAAGAAAAGACGTTCGGTCTATCCTTATAGGGGAGGTTCTCCAGCCCCTTGACCATCTTTGTGGCCTTCCTCTAGACCCTCTCTAGTCTCTCTGTGTCTCTCTTGAATCGTGGGGACCAGAACTGGACACAGTACTCCAGGTGCAGCCTGACAGGTACTGAGTGTTATGTTCACATCTGTAGCTCTGCTAGTAATACCCCTGCAGAAGCAGCCCAGTATCTGATTTTCTTTTGTTGCTGCAGCAGCACATTGCTGACTCATGTTCAGCTTGCTGTCCAGCAGGACCTCTAGGTTCTTTTCAGCAAGGCTGCTCCCCAGCCACAAGGATCCTAGTCTGTACTGGGCTCTTTGGTTACTCCATCCCAGGTGCAGGGACTTGACTTTATTAAACTTCATACAGTTCTTGCTAGCCCTCTCTTCCTGCCTTTCCAGGTCTCTCTGTAAGATGGCTCTCCCTTCAAATGTATCCACCTCATCACCCAGTTTAGTGGTGTCAGCAAAGTTGGTGAGGGTGCTTTCAATCCCATCATCCGGATCATTTATGAAGGTGTTGAACAGTGTGGGTCCCAGTATCGATCTCTGGGGGACCCCATTTGTGACAGGTTGCCAGTCCGAGTAAAAACCATTGATGACCACCCTCTGAGTGCAACCTGTTAGCCAATTTCCTACCCATCTTGCAGACCACCCATCCAATCTGTATCTTGCCAGTTTGTCCAGGAGAAGGCTGTGGGAAATGTTGTTGAACGTTTTGTTGAAATCCAGGTAAACAACATCCATCCTCATCTCAATAGAAAATGTCATTTTGTTGTAGATGGTGATCAGGTTACTCTGGCATGATTTCCCCTTTGATAAATCCATGCTGGCTTTTACCAACCACCTGCTTCATTTGTTTTGTAATAGTTTCTAGGACGACTTGTTCCATTACTTTCCCAGGGATTGGAGTAAGACTAATGGGCCTGTAGTTTCCTGGGTCCTCTTTCGGGCCCTTCTTGTAGTTGGTTGGTTGGTTGTGACATTTGCCCTCTTCCAGTCATCTGGGATATCCCCTGATCGCCACCACTTTCCAAAGATTATAGACAGTGGCCTTGTAACAATGTCAGCCATTTCTCTTAAGACCTTGGGGTGGATTCAATCCAAGCCCATAGACTTATGTCGGTTGAGTCCTTGCAAGAGGCCGCAGACCAGCACTTCCTCCACTATTGGTGGGTCAACACATGTGTTGTTGTAGCTACTTGATCATTTGATGATAAAGACAGAGGCAAAGAAGGTATTGAGAACCTCGGCTTCATCAGCATTAGTAACTAGTTTCCCTGCTCTGTTTAGCAGTAGGCCTACATCTTCCCTATGCTTCTGCTTATTGCTAAAGTATCTGAAGAACTTTCTTCTTCTTGACATCTCTCTTGGCCAATTCCAATCCTAGCTGAGCCTTAGCCTTCCTGATGGTGTCTCTACATGGTCTAGCAAGGTTCTTGTAGTCCTTGATGCCTATTTGGCCATCTCTCCATAGCTAGTAAGCTTCTTTTTTGCTTTTAAGCACATCCAAAAGCTCATTGTTAAGCCAGGGTAGTCTTTTGTTCTGCTTGCTTTCTTTCCCTTTGTGGGGAATGGACAGTTCTTGTACTTCCAGAAGGCTGTCCTTGAATAAATCCCAGCACTCCAGCAAGTTCCTTTGCCCTACTTGGATGCTTCTCAGGGAATCTCTCACGGCTAGGCTCTGAGCATATTGTAGTTGGCTCTTCCAAAATACAGGGTCTTTGTCCTATTACTGATCTTCAGTGAGCTCAGCAGGATCTTAAACTCCACAATGCTGTGATTGCTATATCCAAGGCTACCATTAGTAGTTATGTTGTCAAGTACGTCATCTCAGTTTGTGACCAGTAAATCTAGCAATGTGCTGTTCCTAGTTGGCATGTCCAGCACCTGTAGCAGGAAGCAGTCCTCAATGGATTGCACGAACCTGATGGACGGGTTGTGCACCGCTGTATTGTTTTCCCAACAAATGTCCAGGTAATTAAACTCACTCATGAGGACCAGGTTCTGTTGGTCCAAGACTTCCTTGAGCAGATGAAGTAAGGTTTCATTGGCCTCATCATCCTGACTGGAAGGTTAGTAAGAGATACCTAACATAAGATTCCCCCTTGGTGATGATCCCTCTAATCTTGATCCAAAGGCATTCAATAGGACTTTTGTAGTCTTCATAGCTCACCTCTATACACTCAAATTTCTCTTTTACATAAAGTGCAACTCCACCTCCTCTTCTTCCTTTCTTATCTTTCTGAAACAGTTTGTAGCCATCCATTGTGGTTTTCTAGTCATGTGAGTTTTCCCACCAGGTTTCTGTGATTCCTATCACATCATAACTCTCAGACTGGGCATGGAGTTCCAGTTCCTTTAGTTTGTTGCCCAGACTACCTGTGTTGGTATACATGCACTAGAGGTGGCTGGACTTAGGTTTCTTGCCTTTGGAAAGGGTTGGGGAGCATTCCTCACTACTCTGGTAGGTGTGCTCACCCACCCAGTTGCTTTTGAATATATAGGTGTCACAGCTTTGAACACAATCCCCCATTAGTTTAAAGCACAATTTACTAAGTCAGCCAATCTGCTAGTGAAGATTCTCCTGCCTTTTCTAGATAGGTGGATCCTATCTCTCCCCAGTAGGCTGTATTTGTCAAAGAATGTCCCATGATTGTAGAAACCAAAGCCTTGGTGATGACACTAGCCACGAAGCCAGGTATTGATCTGCATGATGCATTGAATTCTGCCTGCACCCCTATCTGACTGGCAAGACAGACATTTAGCTGACTAGTTTCACTAGTTTCACATAAACAAACCCAAAACATGTTAACATAGCTATTATTTTTAGTAAAATACCAATAATTTCCTCTGCATCATTGCATGCTATTTTCTAGTTATTATCTTCTTTAGATATGTACTACTAAAATGAAACACAGTACTTCACAGAGTATCACAGATACATACCAAACAGTCCTTTGTACTAAGGCTCTAATATTTTTCTGTCTCAAATGAAAACAACTTGTTATCTAGGGTCACATTAGTCTTCCCTTTTGTGAATAATCTCACACATGCAGGTTTTTGCTTCAGTGATATTTGCAGCTGCTGAGCTCCTAGCTGATAGCAGAAATTCTGTTTTTTAGTCCCTAAATGAATGATCTTGCACTTGTACAGTTATATTTTTCCCATTTGCTTTAGACCACTATTCATACAGGGATTTATAGTTCATCCTGGATAGAATTCTAGTCCTCTTCTGTTTTGGCAATGTCTCAAAAATTTGCATCATCATGACATTTTGTTAGCAAGTTTTGGATTGTTTTCAGCATAATGAATTAAAATATTAACAACTGGAGGACTAGTTTACTAACAGTGTCTCCAACCTGATTCCCATTGCATCAAAACCAGTTGTCATCTTTTCCAGCTCTACTTCTAGTAGGATTTCATAATTTATAATATGTAGGCTTTATTTTCTGTAATTGTAGGCTTTATTTTCTCTAAATTATGTCTGGTTAATAACACGTCATTGTTAAAGTAAAAGAAAGATTCATTCAGTGTTGTACATACAAAAGTGTCCTTTCTTTTTTTGTGTCTCCTAATAGCCACCAACTGCATTCTTCCAGGTCTGAGGAAAAAAAGCAACCAAACAAAAGGCAGTAAAAATGAAAGCAATGAAAATTCTTCATTGATCACGGACATATATTCAGTGACAACACCATCAAACTTTTAGAAACATTTAACTCATGTGAGTAGTCAGAAGGAGTTACAATGTGCACTTGCTGCCAGTTTAAACTAATCAAAGTAGTAGAAATCCACAGAAGGGAAATTACCTGTGCAGAGCAACTTCCTAAGTGACTGACATGGGGAAGAAAACTGCAAGTGTATAGCACCACTAATGTTATTAATCTGAATGACAAGTAAGAAAAGAAAAGATAACAATAGATGCTGACAGTGCACACCATGAGCAGTGAATCAATTTACCTTGACACTGACAGTTTAGGAGGGACATTCATCTGACCACATGGTTAAATACCACCATTATCTGTATACAAAAGTGAGGCAGCATAGCTCTTTCTTTTTCCTTTTTTTCATGTTAAAAGCATATTTTCTCCTTCCTTCCTTCCTTCCTTCCTTCCTTCCTTCCTTCCTTCCTTCCTTCCTTCCTTCCTTCCTTCCTTCCTTCCTTCCTCTCTTCCCTCCTCCCTTCCTTCCCTTCTTCTTTTCCCCTTTCCTCCTTCCTTCCTTCCTTCCTTCCTTCCTTCTCTCCCTTGCTTCCTCCCTCCCCCCCTCCCTCCCTTCTTCTTTTCCCCTTCCCCTTCCTCTGCCCCTTCCTTTCTCTTCTCTTTCTTTTAACAGAATCACAGAATGGCTGAAGCCATAAGGGACCTCCAGAAGTCATCTTGGTCAACCCACCTGCTCAAAGCAGGGTCACCTAGAGCCAGTTGCTCAGCACCACATCCAGATGGCTTGTGAAGATCTCCAAAGAAGGAGACTCCACAACCTCCCTGGGCAACCTGTGCCAGTGCTAGGTTACCTTCACAGTAAAAAAGTGTTTCCTGATGTTTAGATGGAACCTCCTGTGTTTCAGTTTGTGCCTATTGCCTCTGTTCCTCTCTTTCTCTCCCTCTCCTGCCCCCCCTTCTTCCCCTTCTTTTTTTCTCAATCTTTCTCTCTCTTGCTTATTTGGACTTTCTGATTTATTTTTTTAAGCTTTTTTTTTAGAATAATGTCACTGGTTTTGGTTAATTATTAAAACTTTTATTCATTTTTTATAACTTTCTGGAAAAACACACAGTGAAAATGTATGATCAGTGTCATCATCTCCATCATATCATCATCACCATGAGAGCAGGAGATTCTGAAGAATGAGAACATTGTGTCACAAAATGTTTAGTTCATGCACCATGATGATCAAAATACTTTACTCAAAATTGCAAAATCACGCATTCCCCTAAAATGTAACTTAGACCATCCTGTATACGGTCACTGCTTTTTACAGCACTCTCCTGGGAGGGAGAAGAGATTTATTTGTGTTCAAGAAACCAAACTTCCTGGCTCCAGAGTGAGTACTGTCATCCTAAAGGTATTATATAAAAGCTAGATGGTGGCCCAAACAACTCATCTAGCTGTACTTTAAAACAAGGGCAAAATTTACTGCCTATAGCAGACTCTAGGCTGCAAATCCTAATAAAACCTTAGTCAGGATTTCAGGTATTTAGTTTCCTGTGATTTAGGTGGAAAATTTATACAGAAAATGTGTTCATCCTTGTTCTAGAAAAGCAGAAGTGTTCTGTGCTGCTGTTTCTCACCTGTATGCATTTGTGGAAGTGTAACAAAAACCTAGGGAGAATGAAAAGTCCTTCTTGAGTCCAACGTTACCAGTCAATAATACATGAAGTCTTCCTGATCTGTTTGATTTAAATACATTTCAGAATGTTGAGGGGTTTTTGATTAAATACACATTTACTATACGTATTATCAATACTGCACTGTTTTACAGGTTTTTCATTGTTTGGACAGATGGATGAATGTTGTCTATTTTTACAGCCATCTTTTTTTTTTTTTTAAACAATCATTACTGCTTACATTATTTAACCAAGCTTTAATTGTTTCACATTGTTAGTGGGCATCAGGGGATAACCTATACTTCCTGTTATTTTTCTTTCTTGTGATAGAGTATTAACATTTTTAGGTTACTTACATATTTACATACTTTCTATTTTGTTTTTAAAGGAAATTACTGAGAGAACTCCAGTAGACTCCCTCACTGCAAATATAATTCTACTTTCCCAGTGAATCAATCTCCCTTGAATAAATCAGTAACCCTCATCTGAACTTCCTGCATTACCCAGTCTTGAAAGAATACTTAGACCTAATTGTTGTTTGTCTCTAAAATATTCATCCTGGGACCATATTTTCAAAAGGGAACTACCATGTTACGTTCTTTTTTTAATTATAGTCTTCTTTTGAAATTAATCATAAAGAAAATAATATTTACCAGTAGAGGGAGATATAATACTAGCAAAATACTTTCTTTTGACATGATTTATTACATGCTGGAGGAAGATTTTTTAATTAGGATTTCTTTGTGTTAATTGACCACAGGTAGACAAATATTTCCAGGGCATAAGCATCCAAATGGCAATGCTAATGGAATATTTATAGCCCAAAGTATTTCCTGGAGACTAACTAAAATTGCTCATAACAAGAAAAATTTCATCAGATCTGCTGGGATCAAGATTAGATCCTTTGTCACTAATTTCCTGCATGGATTAAATTAACAGGTAGTACATATACAAGCCGTGTGAAGTAGTCTATATTGTTTCAGGATATGAGCTTGGGAAGCTTTTTATTCCACTAAAATCATACCAGCCTTATTTCCACTGTTTTTAGAAAATTACATTAGACTATTTGCAGTTTTTATAGTCTGAGCAGAGGCTCTGCCTTTCAATAAAGTGAGATAGGCATGTCCAGAAAAAATGCATCAAGCTCACACTGCCCCAAAACTCCAG
Organism: Pygoscelis adeliae; assembly: GCF_000699105.1. Taxonomy (NCBI): domain Eukaryota; kingdom Metazoa; phylum Chordata; class Aves; order Sphenisciformes; family Spheniscidae; genus Pygoscelis; species Pygoscelis adeliae. The sequence goes on along the minus strand of NW_008825308.1, from coordinate 5,262,453 downwards.
GTAAACTATCTTGCCCCGAAAGTTTTTTATTTGTCCCTATTAATTAGGGAGTGGAACAGTTTCTTGACTCCTAATTTAGAGTACCTTTGTAATTTAACATTTTGTGGATCTTAACATTTCTGTTCCTTTCCCTCCCCACCTTTCTTTATTTTAGCTTGTTAGTTTGCTATCTATCTGCAACAGACTCTCTCTTCTGCAATAAATGACATCACACAACCTCAGGAACAATAAGGACACAAATGACATCCCTAATTATTGCTGTAAAAATACAAACCAGCAAGTAGAAAATAGATTACATTCATTAATGTGTTCAAGTACAATCTTACCATCTACAGTACTAGAAGGGCTACATAAATATTCTCATGGGACAATATTTTAAAGGCTTAGATTGTGTGCTCCATGGACTGCCATATGGATTTCAAATGAACTCTTTATGCAAATACAGTAGAACAGGCACCATTATTTATTCTCTCTCTTCTCTCCCTTCTCCCCCTCTCCCTAAAATAATGTAAGTTATTTAAATGATATCAGAAGGGCAGAGACTTAGAGGAATTTTATTTACAAATTTTTAATGAGATCTTCTCTAAAAATTAGCATAACAACAGCAGTGTTACCATTACTATTCTTTCTGTACTACTATTAATGAAAAAATTAACTTCGAAAAGCAGAGAAAGATAATTTACCATTTTCATTAACTTATACATATCAGCATGTCACATATAAATTTTTTGTTCTTCATGTCATCCTATTCTTGTCCAGTCTTTCCTGCTATTAGGCATTTAAATTGATATGGCTTTAAATTCTGTATATATGGCCTTTTTTTTTTTTTTTCCCAATGGGAATTCTGCAATTATCTCTGCAGAATCCTTATAATAAGACAGCAAAACCATCCATATGGTGGCATACAGATTAAGAGAAACTGTTCACCTTTGTGAGCTTTCAACTTTAAAGGTGTCATGCTTTATCTGAAACAGACTTTTCTCTATTAGCTAGTAGCTGATACAAATTGTTGTTTTACAGTCTATGCTTCCTGGAATAGAGAAGCTTTTTTTGGGTATCTGTTTTCACTTTTAAATCAACATGGAATTTCAAAAGCAGCAGAATTGACGGATCTTTCAATAATTTGGAACGTTACCCTGTCTAGTCTTCTCTGTTAGTACCACAAGGAGAAGTAGAAAATAAAATTTAAAAAATATGTACAATATCTTAGAGTATTCAGTTTAAAAAAACCTGAATCATCATTTTGAGGAAATCACTTCATCACTTGAGTAAATAGTTTTTGGAGCTTGGAGGCAAAACTAAAATATTGCCTAAATTATTCCTGCTACCAAGGATATTCACAATAAGATAAACTATATAATCTGAGATGTATATTAGAAAAGCCCATTAACTAACTAAATGAGACTTGCTATAATGATGCTAGATAACATAAATTAACATATATTTGATTTGTTTCTACTGTTTATCTATCACTGACAGATTACACAAAAATAGTGTTCACTTAGCAGCTGATTTGATTAAAACTGCAAATACTGCATCTAAGTGTTGCTGAAGAGTAACCTTTGTTGCTTAGTAACACCACATAAAATCCAAGTGGTGACATAGAAAGCTAGAATCCTGCTGACTATTAATCACTGAATTTGCTATGCTTATGAACATTTTGCTTAGTTTCGTTTAGTATATTTTACTAGTTTTAATATTTTCTCATAAAATTTGCCATCAGCATTATCACAGTCATTTTTACATTAATCTGCATATATTATTATTAGATCTTGTATAATAAAGTGCAGCACATTTTTATTAATATATGAAAAACAACATTCTGATATATAATAAAAATGGAAAGTAAAGCCCTTTATCTTCCTACACAGAACATGGAAAAGAGATTTTTTTTTTTTTTTTCAAACACAAAGATCCTTATTAGGGAGTGAAAGGTAAAAAGGGTTGTGCTTCTAGTACCATGGTTTTATTTACAATCTGATCAACATCTAGCACTGAAAATTTAGCATACTGAAATTTGGTTGTCCAGTATTGTATTCTTTATCAGAAGCTACCCAAGACATAGAGGTAAAAATCTTATAAGGGCTTTTAAAATTAGGATTTGGAAGGAATTAGAATTATTTGCATGGTGGCTTTAAAAATAGATTCCTCACTCGTTATCTCCTGATATTTCTTGCTAACTTATTAGGTTTTCAGCATTTATATTGGAGACCTGAGGGGCTTCGGTCTTTCATCTGACTAAGCAACCTGGGACTACATCAAAAGACCCAATTTCTTTCAGATATTGGAAATTAAAATGTAACAGAAGGCTAACTTCAGATGGAAAATGTATCACCTTTCAGTTGCTCTAACTGAAAAGACGTTTGAGAACCATAACCCTTTCCCCTTAGGAATAAATAGTTATGGCATTGTGAAAGAACATAGACTTAAATTAAGATAGTGCAGTCATACACTGATACACAACTTGAGTTGTGATTTTGATTGTAAATATCTGTTTTCTGGAGTTTCTAACTTGGTCATAAGACTTCGCTCAGGGATAAACAGTGTTGCACAAGGTATACATTTACAGAATAAGCTATGAGGGTTTTGTTTGAAAAAAGGGCATACAGAAGAAGCAGTACTATTCTTTGTAACTAAAATGCTGACTAAACATAGTTGGACTGTGACTCAAAACTATATACACAAAGATTTCCTAGTATTTTTGTCATATTAGACAAGGAAAACAAACAAGATAGCCACCAGGACTGGTGATATACAACGATGACACGCAAATTGAAAACACTATATCTAAAATCAAAACAACATGTTTATGACAGAAGAGCAGGATTATCTCCCTTAGAGAACCAATAGGTGAAATGCATCACACTGTATGTGAATAAGTATGAAGAATGATTAGCAAATTCTGATATTTACAAAGAGGACAAAAATTAATCTGTATTCCTCTGAACTTTTTTGTAATTAAATTGTGCATGCTTTCAGAAAAAAATATTTTTTAAGAAAAATTATTAAAGACTCAAGGAATTAAATAAACATATGATGTGAGCTTACACAAGAGTATACAGTGCCAGATGACAATATCTGTTTTGTTCTATTGAAGAGAAAATATTAGACTGTGGAAGAGTCATAATTGGAATTTATTGAGGATTGGGAGAAGTCTCAGTATCTCAATCTTCAATTCTGACCTTGGCTCAAAAGTTGAAGTGAGGTAATGAAATTAGATGATATCACAAAGTTGAGAGTAATTTTGATTAGAGTGGAGCAGTGAAATATTATACATAAATAAATGAACAGCTTTAGGGAGTGAAGTAATAGGATGAGGGGGAATTTATGAGAACAAAGTGAAAGTCCATTCATTTGTAGACTCAGAACAAGAATCAATAGTGCAGTCTTGGACCTGGAAACAAGCTGGAATTTTCTCAGCTGGAAACAAGAAATGAATGGAAAAAAGGTATTTGTATATTTATAAAGTATGTTTATAAAGATGATAGTAAATCAATAATGGAATAAAGCTGTGAAAAGGGCAGCTATGGTCCCCCAAATCAGTAAGCAAGATGCTTGCAGCTAAGCAGAAGTCAGTACCTTTGTGCAAGACATCCGTGAGACCTCATTTAGAGTCAGTGTACAGATTTAGTTACCCAAGGATCACAGGGTACTATGTAGGATTTAATAAATAAATACATAAATAAATAAATTGTAATTTGAAAAAGAAATTAGCAAAACATGACTCACTTAGCAAATGAAGATTCAGAGATTGTGTCTATCCTCCAAAGTAAAACACACTAGGGGAAAAGCTCCAGCAGTTGATCCCAGACTATCCACAATGTTTAGTTCCTTGACTCTAGTTTGGACTAGTCCAATTAACTTTTTCCAGGATAAAGCCTCGCCATTGTTCTGAAGATAATTCACTCCTGTGACCACTCTTAAAAATCAATATGGACAACACAGAGGCAGATACCATTTGACCTGCCCTGCTTTTTGTCAAAAACTCTGTCAGAAGGTTTTGTGCCACAACACTAATGATATTTATCCTAATTTTTATACCATAAAAAATAAAAGGCTATACTATAGTCTCAGACTTTCTGAATAAAAAAAAAAAAAAAACTGTAGTAAAACTAAGTGTTTTCTAAGGTCACAACAGCAACGTATCAGGCCTAATGAAAAACCAAGGACAAATTTTGTGCAGCCAGTCTACTCTGAAGTAAGCTTGCTCTAAATTTTGTTGACATACTTCTCTCTGTTCTTCCTGACCACAAGTAGAAGGATGATGCCCTGGAACTGATGCATTTAACAATATAGACACAGCCAGAGGCAATATATTTGCTCTCTAAAAATGCACCAGGGGACAAATACTATGAAAAGGAATATTTAACTCAAAGACAGTGTGGGCACAAAAGCTTAAGTATATGCATAGTCTCAAATATACTGCAAATTAAAAGCAATTTAATAATGACACGTAACATTCTGGGGCAGCAACGCAAAGAAAACAGTGAGCTTAAGAAAATACAAATAGTTTTTAGACAAAACATAATGGTTTTATGAAAGCCATTTTATGGGATGATTGTCTGCATTAGGAGGAGACAGGGCTAAACAATAAAAGGAATTGTTCTCAGGCTTATGTTCATAAAGTGAAGCATATTCATGATTGAATAAAAAGCTTATAGTTTATGTCATGAAGATTCATATGGTTCTGATTTTAAAGTAGCCCTAAACTTCACAAACTAAAGATTAACTTTAGACCTGGCATTCCTAAAAGCTTGTTAATCTACTTAACTTTAACTATTTACATGCTGAGCAACACTTTCAGTGTAGTTATTGAGACTTTCTTCATTGCCAATAGAGAAGAGTTCATCCAAAACTATTTTGGCACTTACTTCAGGTGTCTTATCTCAGAGTCACCTTTTGAAGAAACCTGTCTTTCTCTATGGATTAAAACGTGAACATAGACAGTATTGTTGTCTAAATATTTAACTTTTACACAAATGTGTATAAGGTATAACTAAAGAATAAATGTTTTTGAAAGGTACATGCTTGAAAATCTACCAATAACAACTACTCAGATATCATTCACCATGAACAAAAATGTATTAATTATATGATGGATTTTATACACTTCCTTTACTTTTTACCTGCATTTATCTTATATATATATATGTGTGTGTGTGTGTGCAATTTTAAATTAAATTTTATATTAACACTGCCACAGGATAAATACCTTGAACATGACCCATGACATCACTTTTCCCATCTTAAAATGATAACTGTTCTCTATGTTTTTAGTCCCCAAAATTTCAGGATTACAATAAACTGAAATTTAGATCTCTTGAAGCAGTATTGGAGGAGAAGATGAGACTAATAAAGAAGTCTCTAGAATCTGTTCTTTTTAAAAAAAAAGAAACTCTCTTTGGAGGAAGGTTTGCATTGACTGTCTGGAAGTGTAAGAATATCACGGTGACTACTCATTACATAAGACTATCCAAATCCATACCAAAGTGCAAACTGTTTGAAATACAGAGGACATAAAATTCCTCATTGGCTGCAACATCTTCCTCTTCTCCCAGGAAGAGTGACCAGTCTTCTAAACTCTAATTTGTGAACCTATTTAAAAATGTTATTTATTCTTCCTTTTTTTTTTATCCCACTATCTTACCTGTCTGTCATTTCTTACAAACATAAAAATAATTATTATATATTGACCTTTCAGATGAAAGATCAACTATGACCAGAGTTCTGTCTAAGGGGGTGAGCAGCGGAAAAGGCAGGAAAGATCACCAGAACAGAACAATTGTCAAACTATATTTAACAGCGTTATCTCTCAAGCAGTTGTAAATTGTGCTTCAGAGACTTAGTGAGCCAGGGGTCCTGACTTCATGTTTGTAGAATATTTTTTCCTCCATTAATTTAAGCAAGCACTATCTGAATACAGATAAATACAAGGACTTCTATAGTGTATTAGACCAGGAATCCAGCTGTGTGGTATCTTGTTATGAGAGGAGCCACGCAAACAACTAAATGACCTGACATGCAAATACAATGATTTCCTTAATTCCTCTCCTAGACCTGAGTTGTTTGCAGCTCAGTTACCCTCAATGGATTTAATTATGTACCCAGTTACCCCATCTGGATTCCATTTCTTCTTGTTAAACCTTGAGTGGATATAAACTTAGCATCTTTGCAGTGAGTCTTTGGCACTGAGTTCTGTGTGTTTACTGATTTTTCTGTAAAGAATCATCTTTTAGTACTTCACTCAGATGCTAATAGTCTTATTTGATGTTCCTTATTTCATATATTAGATTGAACTATTGACCTATCTGTACTGTCTCTTTGCCAGACTTAGAATTGTAGATTTCTTTGCTATCCACCTCACTTACCTCTTTCCAAGCAAGGGATTTTTACCACTCATTCCTCATGTGAAAATTTTGCAACTTTGGTCATCTTCCCTAATGGCCATATTCAAGATGCGTTTGAAACAGGAATTTACATTGGAAACAATTTTATTTTTTATTTCTTTCCTAATAGTTTCCACCATTTGTTTTGATTTTTTGACCACTACTGAAGTGGTGTCAGTTTTTCTTTACTATAAAGTCTCATCTCCGACATAATAGCCAATGCAGGGTGCATATGTTATATGTTTGCTTTTTTCCCAATCACTTTAGACTTGTCTACACTGAGATTCATTTTCCATGCTACTGCATGGTTTCTTGATGTCATAAGCTCTGTTTTTGAGGGTCTTTCTGCAGTTCTGCACGGTCTGGTTATATGTCCTCATTATCTAGAATAACTCCATACCATCAGCAAATTTTCTGCACTTGCTGCTCACATCTGGTTCATTTATGAATATGTTGAACAGCACAAATCCCAGCATAGAACATTAGTGAGCTGTCGTGACCTCTAGTGACCATTTATTTTTACCCTGTTTCCTGACTTTTACCCACTTACTTATCCGTTCAACACCATTCCTTCCTATTTGGATGTTTAGTTTCTTTAGAAGTCCTGAATGAAGGGATGTGTCAAGAGTCTTGTGGAAATCCAGTGAGACTAACCGAATCATCTTTATCCACA
>NW_008825308.1:5250300-5255355 GCF_000699105.1 Pygoscelis adeliae | reverse complement strand
TATGTCAATAAGTTTTTAAAGCAAAACTTCCTAAAAATAAACCAATTCACTCATTCCAACTAAATCACATTTATGAAAGTATTAACCAATTCAGTTCTTCACAGTGTTTTCTACTAATTTGTTAGTAGTTATTCAGAGTTCCCCTGAGAAAATTTTTAAAGAATTAGCATGGCATTTACTACCTTCCACCTTCAGGTGTTCAGGAAGTTTTAAAAGACACCGGTATTAGGCTAATGCATTCTTAAGTTGTCTTAGAGCTCTTTGATGAACACTGGTGGATTCCCACAATTAGTTACGGTTCATTTTATGTTTGTTCCATGGCATCTTCTGCAATGACTTTATCTAATGAGTGTCCACAAGTAAGAGTTAGGCCATGGGGAATAAAGTTTCTTTCATAGTATAAGACTAATGTGAAGAATATTTTTTTTTTAGCTTCTCTGCAATTGTCTTGTGTTCCCTAAGCATTCTATTATGTATTTTTGCCTTACAGATTCTTTAGGAGCCTTTTTTTGTTTTTGTGTTTGAAGAAAACTTCAGTACTGGATTTCATCATTTTTGATATCTGTTCCACAAATTATTTGTGGACTTCTTCATTGTACTTCTGCATTTAATCTGCTAAATTATTTTTTTTTCTGTTTTCTTGAGTTGAACATGCTATCAGATTTATTTGAAAACTGTCTTCTTGTTTCTACTAAGCAATTACCATGAAAACACTTCTGGCTTCAGAGTAATCAGAAAACTATTTACCATTGCAAATGGGTTCTGTTTATATTCTGAATAAGGAAGACATACGTATTTTAATGTGGAATAAAATGAAAACACACATAGAAGAATCCATTTTCATTTTACAAGGTAGGTTTATGTTCTGATACTTATTTTTCCTGAAGAGGATTTCATTATTACCATTAGCTACTTGTAAAAACTTGATATTAAAATGATAGATGTGTCAGAACTTTGGACAGATGGCTAAATCTGACATTTGTAAAGCTATTATTTTACTACACCACAATGAGTGTTGTTATTTCTACTAGTGTAACAGGGTTGGATGCTAACCTGCAAGGAGAATTTTTCTGAGTATTAAGCAATTTAATTTTCCATAGTGGTATTAAACCAGAATACCAACAGAAAAAAACAATGGCCTTTCATAATTCTAAGATAACTGGGAGATGAAAGATCTCAAAATTTCTGGATTCAAGAATTTTTCAGACCTGAACCTCCTTCTGTTTACTGTGTTAAATTGGAGGATTTTATTATTGTTGTTGATGGTGATTTTTTTCTGACTGCCAATTGCACTTTGGAGTGCCCTTTAGTAAATTGTCTTAATTGCAGCCACAGTGCAACAGTGATAATTGCGAGGCTCATATCAGCCCCAGAAGGGAAAATATGCTGTAGATACAAAATGAGACAAAGAAAAAAGAACATTCTAAAATTATACCGTTGCTAACACTCATGCTCATATTTTAATTTTTCTGTATTCATTTTTGTTTTGTAAATTTATTTAATCCAGTTTCACCTCTGCATAATTCATTATGCTAAATTGTATACCAATTCATCATTTTTCTTCTACCAAACTGAATTATCATGGCTGCATAATGTGCACAGTACATCCATACTTCTGAGTAACAAGGTCTGTAACATTTTTTGTAATCCATTATTGGTACATTGTAATACCACTTAATAGCATAACGCATGTTTTAAGCCTCTTCCAGCTGGCATGGTCAGCTACCGCTAACTCCCAAGTTGCCAGATAATGTGAATGTGATGATCATTCTCTGTTGCAGAGATATAGGAGTGCATAGCAATGGAGCTAATCACTAGTTCTGTATCTATAATGTTCCTGTAAAGATTTGTCACAATGACATGGATAGAGGAGGCCTGACTCTCATTTAAAATGCCAACTCTCTACTCTGCAATTTCAACCCTTTTTAACACAAACTAGGGGATTCTGATGAGTACTAGCAGAAAGGAAAATCAGGCCAAGATGATGTAAGAATATGGGGAAACATTAATGGAACTTTTTTTTTTTTTTCCTGACAGACATAGCAGTGATTTACATGTGTACATGGATATATATCTGACGTCTTTCTTTCCAGACAGTCTTTACAACTTTAGAATCATAAAATCATAGAATAGTTTGGGTTGGAAGGGACCTCTAAAGGTCATCTAGTCCAACTCCCATGCCATGGGCAGGGACATCTTCAACTAGATCAGGTTGCTCAGAGCCTCGTCCAACCTGACCTTGAATATTTCCAGGGATGGGGCATCTACAGCCTCTCTGGGCAACCTGTGCCAGTGTTTCACTACTGTTATCCAAATATAAGAAGACACTTATAAGGTGAATGGATTAAAAGTACCCCTAGCTCAATTAAAAATACAAGAATATTTTTCAAATTGACATATGTGTAAAGACTTGAAAGAAATATTAATGATGGATAATATGAAATCTCCAATGCTAGTCTAACAAAGAAAGACAAGAATTTTATTAGTGGAAATATTAACATGTTCCTATCTTATCTGAAAAAAACAGTAGTTTAAAAGATAAAAATGTCTCAACTGTAAGTATTCTGGTATTCACAAAAAAAAAATCAATTTGTGCATATTTGATTTTTACACAAGTATGGCATAATAAAGAAAAATACTGGGAAAAAATGTTTCAGTAGGTGCATTAAAATCTTGATTAATAGAAGCATCCTTGATATCATAGCCACATTAATTATAAATGTTAACTTTATTTTTCATTATTTTTTTTCTTTTGTTGTGGTTCTAAATGAAGCATTCTGGATCAACAGAAATCCTTATTATTTTACCACATGATTGGAAAACAGCTACACTTAGTCCTAAGAAACCTCTGCTAAAGATAACATGTTATGCTAGGGCTTCATATTTATTTTTGTGAAATCAAAATTAAAATTATGTTTATAAAATGCAAACACTCAAATAAGACATCTGGGGTAAGGTTTCTGGCAGAATATTTTTATTTAACATAAAATTGTTTATATGGTCTTCCCAGTTTCACCTATGTAGATATCTGCATATTGAGTAATCAACTACATTTTCTTTATAATTCAAGGAAATACATATTACTTCCAAAACAAAGTTCTTCTAACCATTTTAGATAACTATATTATGGTGAGATGAATCATGTTCTAGAAATGCCCATTTTTATTCATGGAATAAAACCTCTAGCTGGCAAGCTCAGATGTAGATGTCTGCATCATAGAAATAGATGAGATAAATCCCACTGTATTTGACTTATCTCAATGGAAAAGAGTATGAATTGCTACATAATTCGTACTAAGCATCTTGTGTTGTGGAAGGAAATTACATTATCAATTGTATTAGAAATAGTGGAGCTAAAGATAACTTTTTGCTGTGTATGATGACTGCAAATGTTACATCTATTTCCTCTATTCTATAGCATCATTTTTAACGTGAGGCAAGTGTTAAGATTCTGCCTGAAGAAGCCTGAGGAAGAGGGCTGCCTAAGTTATTCCTGCTCCATTAAATTAAAAGTGCCCTGAGCCTGTTCTCTGCCAGTAGTCACATAATGAGCGGTACCCATACTGCTAAATGTGCTGGTATACACAGCATCAGTAGATATATCAATATTATATTTTGATAAAGGTCCTTGGCCCACATGAACTCCTGAACCATGCCCAGGAATTGCATGGAAAATTGTTAACAGGAATGGACAAAGGTCAGGCCAAGGTCTATTCTACAAGTTTGACTTAGATCAAGTTCCAAAGTTATGGAATATCCCCTAACAGAATTTGTACCGCTAGCATAGATATTCCTTTAGATCCCATGAATACCTCTGATCCATACTTATAAAATGGGAATAATGAATGCATCATACTTTTTTATGCCATACCTTGTTTCTTGCTTGCATTTTGGATATAAATATAGTGGAAATGGAGAGTGTTTCATGGCTCAGTCTTGTTTATTAACTTGCCACCACTTATAAGAAATAACGACCACATACTTTTATATTCACAAGCCCAGTCACGCCAATCTATCAGAAAGAGTTTACTTTCGGGAGAAGGAGACAGGAAAGATTGGAGACAGGAAAGATTTTGGTATTTCTCCCTCTGATAAGGGTTGCCAGCAGTCACCACATAAAAGAAGAGAAAAAAAAAAAACAACAGGTGGAAAGGGAGGTCAAAATTAAAATAAGAATTCAGGAAAGACAGAATATTCTCAGGAAACAGCAAGGGTATGGTTACTTCAGAACGTTTTGGCATAAACCACAAAGGAACCTTTGTAAAACCCAAACCTTGATATTTTTTGACAGGAGAAAATGGTTGGCTGGAGAGAAGAAGAAGGAATTATTGGGGAATGTTAAAAAAAGACACCTTCAATGCATGTTCAGTTAATAAGTTACATCAAATTCAAGTTTCCTAGGATAAACGAGCTGGTCCATATGCTTCCTAGAATATCATATGTCATATTCAAGAATATTTTTTTCCTATCCATAGCTAAATTATATAGAATGTTCAATGGTCATAATTGTTATATTCCATAAAAATTAAGTCAATTCTTACCAAATTTTTGCAATAATAATGCGGTGACTTTTTTACCAGAGTACTTTTTGGTAAGGTTTTTTTTCACTGTTCAATATCAAACTGTAACAGAAAGTATAGAAAAACATGGAGAAATATAGAGTAAGGAAAATGGCTTCAGTTTTGGCAAATAAAATATAAATATAAAATGTTCAACAATTTTTTTAAACCTAATTAAAATGAACTTCAATTAAACTGATGGTTGAGATTTTCTTTTTTAATATGTTTAATGCTTGTTCTTCAGCTGTCACTCAAAAATGTTTTTTTAAGATTTTATATTAGTATAATTTGACTATTGTCGTGATTTAACCTCAGTCAGCAGCTAAGCACCACGCAGCCGCTCACTCACTCCCCCCCCCCCAGTGGGATGGGGGAGAGAATTGGAAAAGCACAAGTGAGAAAAACTCGCGGGCTGAGATAAAAACAGTTTAATAATTGAAATAAAATGATAATGATAATAATATGATAATAATAATAATAATACACAAAGCAAGTG
>NW_008825308.1:5247092-5250268 GCF_000699105.1 Pygoscelis adeliae | reverse complement strand
AGCAGCGGCCCCCCCCGGCCAGCTTCCCCCAGTTTATGTACTGAGCATGACGTCACATGGTATGGAATGTTTCTTTGGCCAGTTTGGCTGTGCCCCCTCCCAGCTTCTTGTGCACCTCCAGCCTTCTCAGTCAGTAGAACATGGAAAACTAAAAAGTCCTTGGCTAGTGTAAGCATTACCTAGCAACAACTAAAACATCAGTGCGTTATCAACTTTGTTCTCATCCTAAATCCAAAACACAGCACTGTACCAGCTACTAGGAAGGAAATTAACTCTATCCCTGCTGAAACCAGCACAACTACACAGCTTTATAGGGGTTTTAGAACTGTTCTTGATTTTTTCGGATAAAGGTGACTTGGAGTAGATACTGTACTTTAGAAAAATTTGAGCTAAGTCCCTTTTTACAACTCCTTTATAGCATTTTCCAGTAACTGTTTTTTAACTTCCTTTGCTTATTGAGGGAAAGTTGTAACTGAATTTTTAGATCATATCACTTAGATAACTGTAAAATCTATTTTCTGAGTCACATGCTGCAGCATATTTCCACTTAATTCACAATCCTACCTTTTTTTGATCATATATTTATTTTCTTGGTGACATGGTTTTTTCCTTCGTGCTTAATTGTTTGTTTGTTTGTTTCTGGTATTATTTGCAATACACACACACACACAAAGGGCACAAACATAATAAATGTCTAATGTATACTACCCCTGAAGTGTAACATTGATACTAAATGTGTACCACAGGTTAAGAAAAATGGATACAATAGTTAGGCTATTATTTGACACTTAGTCCAAAATTTTTAAAGAAAAAGTAGATATTTAATTTTAATTGTAAGATATTTTCCTGATTTTATACAAATTACATATTCTTGGTCTCTAGGTCACCCACGAAAGTTCTAGATCAGAACTTTGAGTTTCTTTGAGTTGAAATGTGACATATTTACTTTTTCTAACATAGTAAACATAAATCTTAGGATGCTGAAACATCTTCTCAAAAGCATTGAAAATTCTGTCTCTCATGTCTGGGTTTTGGGGATTTTTAGCAAAAATGCCTTAGGAATAACCACTATAAACATTAAACCAATTGATTCTAGTCTTCTTTAGAAGCATATTTCCCAGCTGATATTGTAGGACTGTCTTTCAACTCATTTCAGGAGGAATCTGAATTAGGCCTTAAGTTACTAATGATTTCTTTTTACTGTAGTACTCTGTTTCACTATGGATTTACAGCCCTTTGGTGACACCACTGAGACAGGAGGGGCAAAATGTTAACACTCACTTCTGACATAAATCTTTGAGAAGAGAGAGAATCTTGTCCTGCTCACTTAGTTATAGAAAACATTCCAGCCGAAGCTTGAAGAAGTGTTGGCTTTGGACCACTTAAATAAATAAACTTGACCAATATTTTTGTAAGTAAATAAGAATAAATTGTGTTTTCCTCAGATATTCATCTTTTGTTCAAGAATAAAATTCCTTAATTGGTGGAAAACAAAGCACACTTCCTCAAATCAGTAGCATGTCAATTTTGGAATTACATGCAGTGTCTGCAGTCTGACTCACACATACAAATCAGCTGAAAAAGGATTATTGTCTATTTTTTAATGAATCAGAGTTTTGATGTATAGTCCCCAAGGTGATTTATAGTTTATAATTTTCTACATATTTTATTACTTGTTAATGATAAAATATGTATTTGGGGAGAACAAGGGATAAAGGTAAAACTGAATAAATTTTTGTTGCAGAATTTACTTGAAATATCTTGCCCTTTTAATGTCCTTAAATATGCCCCAGACCCCTTGTATAAGTTCATCTGTCTTCTCTCAGCAGTACAGTCCATATGTCTCTTAATATCAACAAATTAACAGGAATAGTTATACCAAGCAGTCTGGCAAACTATTGTCTCTATTTGAGGGAACAATTTATCCCTATGAATTGCAGTAAAAGGCAATTTTGTCTAATTACACTGAGCATATTGAAATGTTAGCTTTTCCCTCACGGGTACTAACACCAGATTTGTAATTGTTGATGGTACTGAATTTAAAATGTCCCTCCATTTGGGAATTGGAAGACCCAAGTTTGCTCTTGAATATGACCCCTACTTGTTAAAGTCTGAAATATCCTTACTGTGTTCTTACAGCTGTCTTTATGCTACCATGAGAGAAAGACTTCCTTTTTTGGAAAAGTTTCCAAGTTTCAGTTTTAATCTGTTTTACTTGATAATCAGTACACTTTATTAATCTACTATAGAAATAAAAATATTCAAAAGTGCAAATATTTTATAACAACTTTTTTGTAGTTTTTTTAACTGATCTCACTGAAGAGATCATACATGAAGGTACACAGTCACCCTTATGCACACGCCTTCACCCATACAGACCTGGATAATAAGCTATGAGGTATTTGTTTTAGGTTAATGAAGTAACCTCCCCTCAGAAAAAAACATGCAACTTACATTGGCATTCCCCTAATAGCATCCCAACCATGCTGTCTTTTTCATTAAAGTCAGGGAGAAAGACAGCAAAAGAGAGAGAAAGAGAAAGAGAAAACAAAGTATAACAGCACACAAGGTACTTCCCCCTCCAAAACAGTATTTCCACTTATTGAACTATGTGGCGGTAACTGAGTTTTCTAAACAAAAGAAAACATGGTGTTCATGGTAAAATTGTTCATCAATATGATCTGAAGAGTGGAATTTCAGCCAACAAAATTTTACTGAAAGAATATTTGTCAAATACAGCTTTTTAATTTTATTTCATAAACTGATCCATTAGTTAGAGATGGGCTGAGGCCAGCTGTATGAGATTCAACAAGGCCAAGTGCCGGGTCCTGCACTTGGGCCACAGCAACCCCATGCAGCGCTACAGGCTTGGGGAAGAGTGGTTGGAAAGCTGCCTGTCAGAAAAGGACCTGGGAGCGCTGATTGACAGCCGGCTGAACATGAGCCAGCAGTGTGCCCAGGCGGCCAAGAAGGTCAATGGCATCCTGGCCTGTATCAGCAATAGTGTGGCCAGTAGGAGGAGGGAAGTGATCGTGCCCCTGTACTCGGCACTGGTGAGGCCGCACCTCGACTACTGTGTTCAGTTTTGGGCCCCTCACTACAAGAAGGACGTCAAGGTGCTGGAGCATGTCCAGAGAAGGGCAATGAGTCTGGTGAAGGGTCTGGAGAACAAGTCT
>NW_008825308.1:5229236-5246868 GCF_000699105.1 Pygoscelis adeliae | reverse complement strand
ACATTGTAAGATGCTGCCCAGGGAAGTGGTTGAGTCACCATCCCTGGAATTATTTAAAAGACGT
The DNA here is from genome assembly GCF_000699105.1 of Pygoscelis adeliae. Taxonomy (NCBI): domain Eukaryota; kingdom Metazoa; phylum Chordata; class Aves; order Sphenisciformes; family Spheniscidae; genus Pygoscelis; species Pygoscelis adeliae. Next base: position 5,246,804 of record NW_008825308.1, on the reverse strand, counting down.
TTGGATGAGGTGCTTAGGGACATGGTTTAGTGGGCATGGTGGTGTTGGGTTGATGGTTGGACTTGATGGTCTTAGAGGTCTTTTGCAACCTTAATGATTCTATCATTTTGTGATTCTATGATTAATTTTATAGCAGTCCATATATAGCTGCAAGAAATAACTAAAAAAGGAATTATATTAGAAATGGAGCTTTATTGTATTCACCCTTTCATGTGATAATGTGCTTATGAAATAGAGAAATCAAGCAAAAACTAGTGGCCCACCCAAAGCTAAAGATCTCCTAGTAATTAGCTCAGCAATATAATTAATAAAATGAACTATTTTCAAGAATAAAGGAAACCAAATATTTTTAATATTTCTGACTAATTTATCAATACATAATTTCTAATGTAGGCTGTCATTTGTTAATTTTTACAGTTAAATTGCTTATTTTTCTTCTAGCTTGCTATTTAAAACAAAAAAACCCCAACCCTCCTATTAAGTGAAGGGATGCCTAGAACACACTTAAGGAATACCAACCTTATTAAAAAGTAGTATAATTTAAAGAGACAACCATGCCCCCATTAATCCAGGATCTAGTGATCTAGTAAGACTAGATCTTTTCTTCTTATTCCACTCAAAAAGTAGTCATTATTCTTCTACTGATAAATCTTTAGGAGTGAATACATTGCAATAAGTCATTTTTTATATATCTTTCAAGCAAATCCATAGGCCTTCTCTTTATTTGAAATGAAACAGAATAGTAATAGAATCTTTACATGCCTCTAGTTAAATATGGGAAAATACCAGATGAGTATCAGGAACAACTTTACTCATTTAAAGTTTTAAGATAGGAGGAACATTAATTTAATGTTCAGAGAAGGTTGTTGCTCAAATCCTGCCCCTATTTTAATGTATATTATATATTTCTGTATTTATCCATATACATACAAGACAGATCATTCTATTCTTTGTTCCTTGCATTGGGGACAATATGCTTTCAAGTGTCAACAAATATAATCTTTGTGCAATTGCACTTTCATGGACTTCTATCCAGTATCACAAAGATTCAAAGGAAGATCAGTGAAACTATAAGAAGTCACAGATTGAATGGAATAGCTGAGATAAGTACAGACACAAGCTGTTGTCCAAATTCTAAATGGAACTTTTTTGATGCTTAGGAAAGTTTTCCTTGTTGTTTTTATTTTTTTTTCTCCATTATTATTACCAGTAATATTTTTACTGATCCCACACTTATCTTTGACATAAGGATTGATGGAGATAAGACGTAAAAAGATTGCTATTATATCTCTCTTAAATATATATATGTACTATTTTTGGCTGAAATGTGTCTGTAAAAATGGAAATATTTCTCTCTAGGTTAATCAGCAGTTAAAAATCCATCAAACTGTATTAAAAAAAAGACTGTGAAAACAATGAATAAGAATGAGAAAAACTCACAAACAACACTGAGAAAGCCCAGATGGAAATATCTCTACGGCAGCCATTTAAAATAAAAACACACACACAACTTCCCCCCCCCAAAAAAAAAAAAAAAAAAAAAGAACATGTGAAAATGTGTTTCATGATAACTTCTCCTTTAGTTGGAAAATAGAATTGAATTTTTCCCTCTATTTACTTTTCATCTTTCTGAGTTATGTTTTAAAATATAAGAGGGAGAATGTGCTAAGGTTTCCTCTAGGGCACAGGATGGTTAACACAAATAAAATAGACCCTTCTATTAATTGCTGCCCTTGCTAATTTATCAGATAATTCAGGTAAGGTTTTGTGCATCAGAGTGAAGAGGCCATTAGAGTCACATTACACAGTGTAAGCAGGACAAGCGTCAGCTGCCTCGGAGAACTTTCTCTTGATAAAAATGTGAAAAAGGAAGGGTGATTTCCAGGGTGTTCTGGGCTTCTAGTATGAGTATGAATTAAAATGTCTGTTAATGCACTTCTATTTCACATTCTTTATTAACTTAAATTCCCAGTGGCTTAAAATGGTATTGCATGTGCAGCCCAGTCTTCCCTGTAGCAAGCAGGTTGGAATGAGAGGAAAAACAACCATTTCCTAAAGTTATACCTCTCCATGTAATGGAGGAAAGTATTTGTGAAGAATGTGTTTATGTCCCTCTGTGTGGAAATGACAGAAATATTGATAAGAGGTTACTGAATAATAAAACCACTGAGATGCCCAAGTGCTTAATTCCAAAGGATGCTGGAAGAAGTCATAGAGCTCCTTCAGCACTTTGAATCTCTACTGATATTAACAAAAAGGGTGAAAGAGCGAGAGTTTGAGGTTTTGCTAGCTTGTGCCACGTACAATTTTAAAGGAAGAACTATTGTTAGCAAAAGAAGTAAAGTTATAAAGGCATACACAGGAAATATTTGGGAATCTTAAAGACACTGCAGTTATTGATCTTTTCAAAGTAAACATTTTTCCCACAGTGTTATTTAAACCCTGGTTTCTAGAAGGCAGTCACTGATCTGCATGATTGCAAAAATGTAATGATAATAGTGAAAATATCATTTAATGCATACTGTTCTAAATCCATATTGTACACAAAACTTTAAGATTTCTTTTTATCTGAAATATATTTCCATCTTGATTTTGATTCTTGTGTAAAGTGAACAAATATTTTCATCTATCTTCCTCTTATTTCACTACATGACAGTAGGTCAAGCAATGCAATATATTTTCCTCATTATAGTGCACGTGTCTCATGAGTAGAAATATGGTAGTCCAAACTCAGCTGAAAACAGTTGTAATATTTAATAAAAATACATGTCTCCATATAGGTATACTAGTAAGTATGCTTCGCATTTTTTCCTGGAAGAAATGCTATTGCTGTTACAGCCTCATTAATCAGTGCATTGGTTAAGCAAAAAGTTCCATGTTAGGCTGCTTAAAAATATTTCATAGACTGCTGCATGCCAAAAAAGAGCACTCTGGAAAGCCTCTTCCTCTATCCCAGCTTTTTGTCACCTACTACCCTATTCTGAGAACTGTATTAGCATCCTAATATTTCCTCAAGCAATTCATACTTTTACATCATCATATGTAGCTGTCCACTGCAATCCTGACTGTTTAGGCATTTTGCAGAGGATAATTACCAAAGAAGAAATAAACACCCTTATTTTTTCATGTTTGACTGTATGAGCTACAGTATGCACAGTACTTACCTTCTCATAGTACTTAAGAGGTGGGGGGATGCTTGGCCTGGCCAAATCCTACTGAAGTTCATAGAAGATGTCCTGCCAACATCAATAGACATTGCAGCAAAGCCTATGTAAATCACTCTGGCTGCTCTCCTGCTTTGCCACACAAAGAGGGTCTGTTCAGAGAAGCAGTTACAATAAGACACATTTTGTACTTAAGCAGCAGACCGGCACATCTCCTATAAGATGAGATGATAAGAAAGCCATCAGTAGTGGTTCAGGCCAAGATTGATCTTATCTGAGAATAGACAGCAGGAGAAAGAACAAAAGAAATGGGATAACCATGAAGTGATCTTTTATCACGTAGTTGCTGGCAACCATTGTTTTTAGGACTTTCTGATAATGAATCTAATCAAATTTTCAACACTTTTTCTTTCGTGTATAAAAAAGAACTTTCTGTTTCTTTTCATATTCTGCCTGCTGATTTCTCTATTCTGAGAAAGTAAACCAAAACCTAAAAAAAATTCTCTATTCACCTTCTCTAGTCATACAGGTTTATACAGTACTTTGCCAGGCTGAGGAAACCTAAGCTATTTATTCTCTTTCTGTGAAAACCATTCCATATGCCTAGTTTTCTCTGACACTTTTCTTTGTTCCTTTTCTAGTTCTTTACTTTCTTTCCTAGACCTAGAAAAGGGGCAGCTGGAAGTCTCCCTACTTAGTCTGGTCTGGAAAAATAATAAAGTTCATTTTTTTCCTTCTTTATTTACTATAACATAATCAGATCTAATACATTCTTTTTTTTTTTAGACACGATGACTAATACTTCGCTCTGTTTTTAAAGTATAGATGCAATAGAGAACTATCAAGCACACAATACTCTTATAAATTTGTTATTTAATAAATAAGTCCCTAAGATTTCCTACTTTACCACTTGCTTTTTCATAAATGTGGAATGTTGAGCTGATTTTTCAGATAACCATCTATAATGAACTTAAGATCTGTTTTATCAATGGTAATGGGAAATTTGGATATTGTGTTTTGGATTCTTTTATTTTCCTTTTCGCAACTAACATTCATTTTCTTCTGTCAGTTGTGCCAAGTCTTTTACTACTATAAGATTCTTGTGGATTTTTGTCAACTTTTTTTTATTCTGTCACTGCTTTTTTCATTGCTTTTTCAAGTAATTTTTTGTTATATCTAAGTACATTGAGTGTATGTTCCAGAGACTAAGGTAGTCAGTTTGTTCTTACCTTTTGTTTACCATCTTTTTGCATTCACTAATCCAAAAGGCATTTCCTTTTATCTGAATTTCTATAATATAGTTATATCTATATCTACACATACACTATATATTTCTCATTTTGCTAGTAGCTCTTGCCTTATCTTCATACTCATCTATTAAGTGAGGCTTCTGAATTTAAACAAGAGTAATGGATTTAATTACTAGCCACTTCCATGTGTATTGAAAAATCTGCCTGCAGTGACTTATTGGACAGATATATTAATAACAATTTTTTTCACATAACTGTAGACATCCTAATACAAATGCATATGTATGGAAATTGACTTAGGCACACATGTATCTACCCCTTCAATATTACAACTTATTTTCTTGTACAAATAGAAGGTAATTCAAGCAGATCTACCTTAAATCTGCCAATTTGTACAAATAAAATGTAATCTACGCTGATCTACCCTTAAATACGCAAACTTGTGGGCATAGAAAAGCATATAAAAGTCTCTTCATGTGTGCGTGTGCGTGTGTGTAAGTTGAAAACAGCCTGCATTCTCAACATAGTGAAGGTAGAATTTTTTTAATTAGTATGACGTCAACAAACACAGACATGTGAGTTTGATTTTATTGTTTCAAAAAATAAAATAAATAAATTGTACAGTGAACATTTTAAAGCATATTTCTTCTCTTGGATGGCACTATGAATTATTCTGTTAGAAAGTTTTGGCATGGAGTTTAGAGCAATTATACATTTTTACTTTTTTGTTGTTTTACAAAAGACCAGCATTTGGAAAAAATTCTAATTTTCTAAACTTATGTTAAAAATGTATGTAAAACCATACTTATCTATCAACACTTCTATCAGACAGTTGAAGTTAAATCTCCCTTCCACAGATTTCAATGGAGCCAGGCAGAGGTCTCAATTTCATTCCACATGTTTATACAACAAACTACACAATTGCATAAGTGGAACTTAAACAAATATTTGTTGTGATAACATAAGTTGAAAGATGAAAAGTATTGCTACGGGTATAAATCTGTTCCTGAATGCTTATGTCCATGTCATTTTATTCTCTTCAAAAACCCTTTCACCCTCTGTGGCAATATCATTGCAATTACACTGGTGGTAGCAAGGCAGAGTGGTGAGGGATTAATTTTTTCCCCCAAAGCCACACAGAGTACATGGCCTCAGGAAAAAGTCATTGAGCACTGCCTTGCTTGTAATGTAACTTATCCAGGTAAGGCCCAAAAGGCATGGAACTCTCCATGACAGAATGCCTTGAGTGTGCTGTAAATCACATACTTGCACATAAATTTACATGCACCTGCAAAATGTTTTCCACATAAAATGTGCATGTAAATCATGGAAAAAAATAATGAAATAGCTTTCAGTTAAGTTAAAGATTAGGTAAACCTAATCATAAAAACTGGTTGGCTTTTGGGGTGGGTTTCTTTTTATTGTTTCAACATTTGTTCTCAGTCGATTGTTTATTTTTGTTAGAGACTGAAGCAATTGTATTTGCTTTCAGCAGGTGAGATGAAGAAGAAAAAAATATCTACAAGAGTTTGTCAGACCTGCAATGTATTAAGTTTGCTGCTACAGTGGGAATGATATACTTAGAAACTGAATCTTAGTATTTAAGTGGATGTTGTAGTTTAACCTCAGTCAGCAACCAAGCCCCACACAGCTGTTCACTCACTCCCCCACACTCCCTGGTGGGATGAAGGAGAGAATTGGAAGAGCAAAATTAAGAAAACTCGTGGGTTGAGATGAGAACAGTTTAATAATTGAAATATAATAACAATAGTAATGATAATAAAAAATAATAAATTGTAATGGAAAAGAAAACAACAAAAGAGAGAGAGAGAGGAAGAAAACCCAGGAAAAACAAGTGATGCAACTGCTTACCACCCGCTGACCAATGTCCCCCAGCAGCAATCACTGCCCCCTGGCCAACTCCCCCCAGCTTATATACTGAGTATGACGTCACATGGTATGGAATATCCCTTTGGCCAGTTGGGGTCAGCTGTCCTGGCTGTGCCCCCTCCCAGCTTCTTGTGCACCTCCAGCCTCCTCAGTTGGTAGAGCACGAGAAGCTGAAAAGTCTTTGACTAGTGTAAGTACTACTTAGCAACTACTAGAACATCGGTGTGTTATCGCATTATTCTCACCCTAAATCCAAAACACAGCACTGTACCAGCTACTAGGAAGAAAATTAACTCTATCCCAGCTGAAACCAAGACAGTGGGTAAATCAAAGAGAAAGTACTTTTTGAGAAAATTTTGTAAACTTTTACAGGGTGAGAGTATGTTACTCTCCAATGTGTTATTCTCTGTTGAATTACTTGAGCAACTTTCCTGCCTTTGCCACTGAAGGTATTGCATATGACTCATAAAAAAGTAAAAATGGTAACATTACAGACTCATTTGGGTTGGTAGGATCCTGAGGAGGTCATCTAGTCCAACCTCCTGCTCCAAGCAGGATTAACAGTGCATTTGGACCAAGTTGCTTAGGGTTTTGTTCAGCTGAGTATTGAAAAACTCCACAGATGGAGACTGCACAACCTCTCTGGGTAGCCTGCTCTGCTGCTTAATTATCCCCTGAGTGAAATTTTTATTTCTTTATATCCAGCTGGCATCCTCTTGTTTCAGTTTAGGACCACTGTCTCTTGTTCTTCTGCTATGCACGTCAGTGGAGACCCTGCCTCTGTCTTTTCAGAAACCTCCCAACAGGCACTGGTCGGAGCTGCTGTTAGGTTTCTCAAAGCTGGCACTTCTCCAAGCTGAAAAAGACCCAGGCCCTCAGCCTTCCCTCAAAGATCGAGTGCTCCAGCCATGGCCATCCTGGTGGACTTGGTCCAGTTTACTGATATCTTTCTTGTCTCAGGACTGCATGCCGTATTTGTGATGTAGTACAATGACAAAAAAATATTCATGTTCCTCGATCTACTGGCTATGCAGAATTGATTGGAATGAATTGTGATGTTGAAAAGGATTGAAAATCAGGACAACTACTCATGTCAGCACGTTAAGAAAGTCTACTTAAAATGATTGTTCCTTGAGTTCTTAAAACAATGCAGATTATTTTACAATATTATTTTTATATTAAAAGATTAAGATCATGAGGTTTCATGCCTATTTTTAGTTTATTCTGATTTCCCTTTGACAACTTTGCCTTTGAGCAAGATTCTACCTCAATATTTAGCTTTATCAGTAATATACTCTGTAAGAATAAATGTGCCTAAGTACCCTCCTAACTGCCAGCCTCTGTTTCCAGTAAAATCACTTAATGCCTTTAAAAATTTTGCAAATACAGCAATGCTACAGCAGCAAGCTATCTTTCTTTTTTAGAGCACTTTTAGACAGAGGTGTATGCACATGTGTATGTGTGGGCATTTGTGAGTTCAAGTGTATGTGCATGTACAGGCATTATATAATGTTTGCAATGTTTTTGGCAGATGCACAAACTAAGCCTTAAATGTCATTATTAGTCGATTCGTACACATAACTAATAACATTCTTTAAATCTGTTTGGAAAAGGTTAATGGCAATGAAATTTCACTGAAAAATAGAAATAACAATTTGATGAGTGTACCTAAGATGCATTGTGACCTCCTACAGGCACAGGCCATTGAGTCCTGTCTGCTTGGAAAAGAGCCATCATAAATAAATTGAGATTAGTATAATAAATAGAATCATAATTAGAAGTGTTACAGAATATTGGCATTAACAAGAACCTTAATTCAAATTAAAATGTAGTCATCACTGCAAGGGAATACTGCAAAGGAAAGAAAAATAATGATGAAATTACATATAAAATTAACTACAGAATTTCTATTCAGAAGAGATGCATGTAGGTGAGTATATTTTTTTATATACAGTCTTGCCAGTCACAGAGTGTATACTGTACTTATTGCCCTTCAGCAAGCTCCAAGATGCTGGTGTACCTCTGGTGGATATTCTTGGCTAACAGCCAATTTCCCACCCAGGTTCTCACTCAGAGTTTACTGTAGGTTTACAGCATATATACAGTTCCTCTCTGCTGCTCCTTCCTCCTCCCACACTTTTATCCTGATCCAGTATGGACTCTCCACAAGACAGTTTCCTTCAGGAAATATACACCTTCTCCAGTCTGGGGTCCTCCATGGGCTGCAGTGTGAGTATCTGCTCTGGCACCATGGAGCACCTCCTCTTCCTCCTTTTCTGACTTTGGCATTCCCTCTGTTTTTTCTCAGTTAGTTCCCTCCTCCTCTGCCTGTCCAGTAGTTTTTTGCCCTTTCTTAAACACACTTTCCCACAGACACTACCAGCTTGGCTGCTGGTCTCAGCTGTGTCCTGTGGTGGGTCTGTTGGAGCCAACTGGAAACAGCCATGTATGGCATGGAACAGCCCCTGGCCTCTTCTCACAGAGGCCACCCCTGCACTTCCCCACTCCTGCTACCAAAACCTTGCCACTTATACCTAATACAGTACCATTTTTCAAACATAATATTTCAAGGGAAAAAAAAAATCTCTGATAATTTGGGTGATGTTTCTTATTTCATTCACTGACGTTTTGGAAAGTATGGTTAAGCACTCTTATATATGCTGCTTTCTTCCTTGTACTACTTTTACTATATTTTGCACATACACTAACAAGTTATTAAAGAGTTAACTCTAAAAATGGTATTTCAGCAGATCCCTCCAAATAAGTAAAATAATGGTGGAACAAAAATGCCTGTGAAGACATTGAGAAAGAAAGCCTATAGGGGACACCAGGTTCTGAATCTGTACTGCTAGAAATGTGTGCTCATGTAAAGGTATTGGATAGGATGGTCTTGTGAATACCTTAAGTGTGCAGCAGAATAAATTAGAGTTGAAAGTAAGCTCAGCCCTAGGATTTTTTGCTTCATGGCCCTCCTGATATCTACCAGAGCAGTCTCATTGCTGAGGCACAGAATATATATCAAGTAGATACTGAGGACAACCTCATCCTTTCCCCTACTTTTTAATGGTTTCTGTGCAAAATTTCTGACCCTTGAGTGTTAGACTTACAGAGTTTCATGTGCCAGCTTTAAAGGAACAGGTACCTTGTTTAGCAGGTAAATCTGAAACAGCCCATTATGTTCTGTCATGGGGTTTTCTTAACCCCCCCCTCCTAATAATTTCTTCCTGCCATCAAGATTTAGGGCTTCAGCTAATCAGTATTAATTTGCATACTTCACTTTGACTTAAGTTGGACTACTCTTGTAACTTAATTCTCAACCTATATTAAAGTATATTACTTTCCATATTACTTTGATAAGCTGTATGTCAGAAATTACTCAGTTCAAATGCTTTAAGCCAAAATCCTGATCAAAGTGATTTATGAATTTATTAATGACAGGTTATTAACTGACAGTCAGTGAACCATATATTCAGGATCAATATCAGTAATACAACATACAAACCACAACATTAGTTTTACACAATGTTACTAACCATTTGGGTACTGTCACTGTGCTCACATGGTGCAGGCTGCTCTCAGTGACCCATAAGGAGGCTATGCTACCAAGCCTGGGCAGTGTTTGGGTGCCCTGGGCTGACTGCCAGCAGGGACACACCTCTGTGATGCTTCCTTCCCGAGGTCTCTATCCCCATGCTAGAAATGCTCGTGCTTCTTTCATACTTCTTATCAAGCTGATTCCTCCTTCGCTTCAAAAGTTGTTTTGGTATTTCCCAGTTACTGTTGAATCCAGCTGATGAACATTAGTTTGGGGCTGATGCTTGTCTTCCTCTTTAAGAAGACGAGTTTTTGGCAAGTGCCCTCAGGACAGCTTTGTTTATTCAGTACAGACACACACAGACACACACAATGGTTGCACTCAGTTTTATCTTAAGCACTGTTTTTATGCAGGCCAATTGCTACGGGTGGGTCCTGTAGGCACCCGCACATCCTCCTTCCCCAACCATTTTTTTGTAATTTGCAAGTTATCCTAAGGTTACCATAGAGGAATGATTATGCAAAGAAATGTATGAGAAGTAGGATCCTTTTGCTCTCTTTCTCTTCTCAAACCTGTGTGCACACATACACACACAGACACACATGCATTTTTAGCTCTCTGGGAATATTTGAAATATTGTACTAATAGAACTGGAGTTGATGACCTAAGATAATGTCATAAATTAAAATATGTAATAGCATTTAAACTTAAAATTTAGGTGACTTTACTTAGTTGTGTCTAGCCATCACCTGTGGAATGAGGAAAATTAAGTTTCATTTCATTGTGTTGTAAATGCTGCAAAATGTTTTATAAATTCATAAAGGAGAATGGGAAAGAACATCTTATTTTTCATCCGTTTTGTTGCAGAATATTTCTCAAGAATGCACACAGTTCTGTAAGGAAAAAAAATCTTAATTAATTTAATATCTAGCCAAAGGAGACCTTTTTACAAAATTTAGAGACAACAAAATATCGTCATTGTGAATTTTATATATTTTATTGACTTTTTCTATATTTTAATATATTTTATAGATTTTTTGAGCTGATCCAGCTGCACTTTGAATGAAAGAAAGTGGATGACGTTTTTGTGCTCCTCTAAAGGCACTGTCGTGTCATGTAGCACCAGTCAGCTCAGTGTTAATGGGAAGAAAGAAACTCTTCAAGTGCAGTACCATTTATCTCACTGATGAACACTACTAAACTTCACATGAGAGGAAAGAATAGACAACATAAAGGAATACTGATAAAGATACATAGTTTTTTTCCTGCCAGACTGATAAATGTGTTTATGATCATGTATTTAGAAAGTATACAATAAATGGATAGATTTAGAGCCATGAACCTCTCAAAGCTACATGTTACTAAAGATTATTTTTTTCTTCCCTTTTTCTTGTAACTGTAAAATGTAGGTAAGATTAGTTGATATTTTGAAATCTCACCAAATAATATTGACCTTTTAGAGTTCAAGCCTGGAAAGTTCACATATCAATTTTGGTATATTCATACACACACGTGCAATTTTGAATAGTTATTGAAATGAATGTGTACTGTTTCAAGATTACATTCATATAGCAACATGAAATGTGCGTCAGTTGCTCTTTGATCAAAGTTTTTTTTCCATTGGACAGTCTTCTGAAGTAAAATCTGGATATTAATTTTAAGTGCTGGAATTTACAAACTTTTTTAAAAGGAACTTTTCTCCAAGGACAAAATTCTGGGCAAAGACTTACAGTAAGTCATATAAGAACTAACTGAAGTGCTCAACATACATTTCCAGAAAATTGCCAAAGGCGAGCTTTAAATGAACAGCAGATTGGTGCTGTTTAAGTTCAATGGACACAGCATGTCACTTTAAGACACTTTCTTATCCTGTTAGTGGATTGATCAGAACAGAGCTCTGTTCCTAGTTCTGCCATACAGGATAAATGACCTTCTCTGCCTTGTCAACCTGTCAATGTGGCTTGACCTATAATATAGACCTAACTTTTGCTCTGAGTAACTTTTAAGATATTGATTCCCCAAAGGAGACGTAGATGTTACAAGGTAGCTGGGATTGATTCTGAAAAAATGCTGTCACATTGTTAAGACTCAGAAGCATTTTCTGACCCCTTAGTGGGGAAATAAAAGGTGTGAAAAACATAAAAGCTTTTCTTCCAGTCTATTTAATGGGCTGCAGCTCAAGGTGTTAGATATTAGATCAAGTGTCCTCAAATTTTGATCGTTGACTTAACAACTCCCATCCAGAAAACAGAACATGTTTCACATCACCACTGAAATATGGGTGTCAGAGGACTTAGAAAAAATTTCTGATAAAGAACAAGGTAGCCTGAACTTAACTACTGAATAGCAGAGTTTCTATTCCTTTGTAATTTTTGTGCTCATGTCTATTTTCCCGTGTCTATGCACTTTTATAGCTATAGACACATTAATTCACACTTACACAAAACAAATAGGGTTGTTTTGGGTTTTTTTTTTGTTTGTTTAAGCACTAATTTTGCAATGCTGCCAAATTTACCTGCATATCAACATGAATAAAGTCACTATTAAAATAAATATTTGAAAATACTTATATTGTATTAGAATTTGATTTTTTTTAAAGCAATTAAACATTTTTAAGAAAAACACAAGCTTTCCCAAACCTTTCTCACCTAGTATTGAGTTGGAGAAAAGCAACCAAATGAAAACTTTCTGTATATTTGGACATTTAAAAGATTAAAATGCACAGATAAACTCTTGGTGCCTTTGATTCTTTTAAGTGAATTAAATTTTTCATGTTCTCGGTCTGAAAACGAATGACATGGACTCGATGCTTAATTATGACATTTACATTTTTAAGATGTGAATTCCAACATTAGAAAAAATCCTCCATGTGAAGGGCAACAGGAAATTTCAAAATGCAGAAAACGGCAAACGCTTTGAGATTTCTTAAATAAAAAAGAGAGTTAATAATAATACTTTGGACGCACTTCTACTTACATAGGAGTCTAGTATAATTTTAGAAATTGGTAAAAGGAAAAAGATTTCAGTCTTATTGTAGGAACTTAATTGATGATTTTCAACTACATTACTTTTCCTATTTTGAGAACTTCAGTCAGATGGGAAACAGCCCGGAGGAGTGTGAAGCTTGCATGAGAGTGAGTTCTGAGACTGTCAAGAAGAGGCAGAATATTGCTCACACGCTAGAGTGAACAGCACACAGCACCATACTCCACATGCCTGGGATTGATAACACTGATATAATGGTCAGTGAAGGAAACATGCAACAGCAGATCAGCTTCCTGAAGGAAAAGGAACACACCTCCTCACCTATTTTCTTTGCAGGCTGGAGGAGCTACATTACCAGAAGACAACACAGAGAATGTTGCATCTTTTACCATTTTTCTTATTTCAAAATAAGAAATGATCTTATTGCTACATCTGTAGCAATGATGTCCTTGATGGAACAAGTTAAAACATCAACTCAATTACTTCCAAAACTTATATCCCTTTTCTCCTAAAATGAGGTTGGGAATCATTAGATGGTACTTCCTACACAGAGATTAGTCTTATGGATGTTAAGATAGAACTGTTCCAAGGACAGAAGCAACTGAACTTAAGGTCATGTATTATTGTTCATAAAGCTATCCATCAAAATAAAGTACTCTTTATTTAACTGTGATCAGAACAATGATTCTATAAATCTATGCAATACTGTCTTTTTATTATACATATTGAAGATGTGTTTTGTTTTCCTTCATTTTCTTTAAAATATAATAATGATATTGATAAAACAAGGGACTACAACACTGATGAGAAGAGCAAAAAGTTAAGGCAGACCTCAGCTGAGATCCTTGTAAAACAGAAAGAAAAACACAAATGCATCTTGTATGGATGTTTTTTAAGAACAAACAAGAAAGTCTATGAAAACAAACCTAAAAAGAAAACTGTGTCTTGCAAAGACTTAAAGGAAGGGGGAAAAAAGGTCATTTATAAGCTATTTATATTTCTGTTTTGTTTCATTTTGACATATTGCTGAAAGTTACCTCTTCAAGTTTCTGTTCAAACATGCTCCTGAGTTTAGAAGCCTTGTGGATTTGGGGAGGGAAGAGAGAAGGCTCTGTGGAAGGAAGGTTGCTCACACTCTTGGCATGGTCTGGACACATCCACATCAAAATTCTCACAAACAGAAATAATTTAACCTGTGTATATATAATTTATACAGACACATGCCATTTTCCTCATGCATTTTGGTCTCTATAAAGTATGAATAGCACTAAATATATGCAGTACTATGTAGCATTTACCACACCTTCTGCATCTGTTCTCCACACATAGATGTGTTCATTTCCTTGTAGAGTTATCCTTGCCCTATCGGTAGCTGAGTGTTTCATAGTATTAATGTGTTTGTATTAACAGCAGCCATATAAGAGAAGGTGTACATATTAATCTATTACAGATGGGAGATGTGAACTCTAAGCATTGCTTTTTATAGCTCTAGGGTCTGTCTGTATTACTATACTGTAATTCATGTGTTCAAAATTCTGCTCTCTTGAAATTCATTGCAGCTGGCAGTACTTAACATTTTGTGAATAAAATTTGCTGGCATCAAATCCAACTCCTAAAAAGTGACAAGCATATAGTAGCTACTTTAGAAACAGTTGTTAGCAGGCAGTTTGATATCATCGCACAGCAAAACCACTGAAAATAACAAAATTCCCTCAATTATTTTTTTTTTTTTTAAATTTTAATTCTAAAACGAGTTCTGCAGTGTACCAGCTACAGTCCTTCCATTCATGCTGGGAAAGAAGTCATTCTGTGTATTTAATAGTGAAAATATCTCAGGGCACACACACAAAGGAACCAACTTTTCTGAGGACAAAAATTTTCTTTTGGAAACTGAGGACATGGTTTTCTTATGTCCTCAGTTCTGGGTACTCAACTTCTCCAGCTCAACCTCAGAAAGCCTCACAGGATGGCTGCTCCATGGGGTCAGGATGTCCCCATGGGGCATCATGACAGGGCCTAGCAGCCAGGACCTGTCCCACAGCCCAGCCAGGAACGGGGCAGTGTTGGGGTACTGGGGGCAGCCCCAGCCCTGGGCATCAGGCTCCTCACTGGGGATGGGGACAAGTTGAGGCCAGGCCAGGACATGGGCCTGCAGATGTGCCTGGCTTGGCAGGGCCCATGGCCAGGCAAAGCAGGGTTGTGGGCAGCTGGAGACCAGCCCTGCTATGGCATGGCTGGCCCAGGGAATATAAGACACGGACATACTGGAGAGAGTCCAGCAAAAGGCTACTAAGAAGATGGAGGAATTGGAGCATCTGTCCTATGAGAAAAGGCTGAGGGAGCTGGGACTGTTCAGCCTGGAGAAAAGAGAGCTCCAGGGGGATCTTATCAGTGTATACAAATACCTCAAGGGAGGGTGCAAAGAATAGGGAGCCAGGCTCTTTTCAGTGGTGCCCAGAGACAGGACAAGAGCCAATGGGCACAAACTTACAAGAGGTGCCGTCTGAACATCAGCAAACACTTTTTCATTGTGAGGGGGTGACTGGGCACTGGCACAGGTTGCTCAGAGAAGTTGTTGAGTCTCCACATTGGATATTCAAAAACTGTCTGGACATGGTGCTGGGCAACTGGTTCTAGGTGTCCCTGCCTGAGCAGGGGGGTTGCACACAATAACCTTGACGTCCCTTCCAATCTCAATCATTCTGTGATTCTGTGATTTATCCTTTTTTTTTTTTTAGTTTTCTGAGCTTTCAGATTTTTTATAAAGCACTGGGAAAAAAATGGGGCAAATGTTTTACACTCAAAAAACTGTGCAAAATATTTTTTATTTCAAATCCTGTAAAATTCTACTATTACTAAGAATAATAATAAACCCTACAATTAGTGTTGCTTTGTCCTTTTTTGAGAATTTTCATTTTAAAGCAGGTTGGTTGTAAAATTAGCAGAAATGAAAGCTGCATTGTTGTAGTCTGAACAATTATACAATGGTTTACTTGCATATTAGAGCTGGGGCTTCCCAGTAGAGTGTAATGGAAGATTTTATACAATAATATGCTTTGAATTAATCAACGGAATCATAACATTACATGAAATTGGCTATTTTAAGAAATCTAATCACCAACATTGTGCCATCTAATTATGCTTATCATTCTCCTTTAGAAATATTATTATACCATCTCTATTTAATACACAGTGTCTATGACACTTGATTAAAAATCATGTTTAATGTTGACTACATAAGACCATGGCGCATATTAAAATGTAAAAAAACCATAAAATGTGTTTTGTGTTTGAAATGATAATACCATATTCACCCATTGTATAGATAATGAGGCAATTTTAAAATGGGTTCTCCAGTTATTAGCATTTAATGGCATCTCAATAGTAATTATTTTATGAAATGGTGAGGAACTCAGAAGAAAGATATGAACGATTGACAGCCAATGAAGATGATAAATAAATGGATGACATTTTGATGAAGTGTCATTAAATGCTGGACATAGGTTTATGATAAAACATACTCTTTTCCTTATGAATAAAAAAGGAGCTGAAGATTTTCCCATCATTGTATTTGGGAACTCTGAAAGCAAATGCAAGAGTCATCACTAAATAATGCTTGCTTCCCTGGAATGGATAAAGCAGATATTTTCTGATACGATCATTAACCACTCAGTTCACTGTGGATCAGTGATAATGGCACACTGAGTGTAAGGAAGTGACACATAATAAGCTTTTCAAATAAAACTAATTAGAAGAAAAATAACAACAGAGTAATACATATGAGACTGTGGTAATTAAAAAGAGGAGGACAGATAATCATAGAATTGTAATTAAATGATATGGTAAATGATAGATGCTGTATGCTAACTTTTTATGTTTCTTTGCTTTATTTTATTTTCATTTGTTTTTAAGATTCACTTTTTATATATTGGCTCTGAATTAACCCCTTGGCAAAAAAGAATTTCCTACCAAGTGCATATGGATATTTGCTGTAATTTTTTCTTTTATTTTTCATCCAACAAAGGCAATTAACTCAGTCTTCGGGGGTCTTTTTATGTGCATTTTGATTCTGGTATTTTTAGACTTCTAAGAAGAGCAGAAAATAATAATATCTGGAAAATATGAATCAATTCCTTAAAGATAACCATCCAACTGTCTTGAGTGTGCCTTTTGAGGTGCATAAATGCTTGAAAATAATGGGGCAATTAGTGTTTATCTCACATTGTTGTGCAAGTGTGTATCTCACACTCAGAGAATTAAGGAAAATTTTACAGTTATCCTGAAAATGTTGTCAAGATGTTCTTATTAAGTGAAATTGCATGTTTGAGAAAACATGTATTTTGCATTGTATATAGTATAGACATAGCAAGGATGTTTTTTATTACTGTTCCCTTTTAAGGCATCTGCAACATCAAACTTTGTACACTTGCATCCAGGGTAGCCATTCAGAAAGTCCCTGGAAGCCCAGGTTCCTGGACACTCAGCAGGCAGAAGTGTTTTTCCCTCCTTCTTGTAAAAGAGGGGCTACTATGCAGTAAAATGAAGAATAAAGAATCATGGAGGGGGTAAGAAAGACTAATGAAGAAGGAACGTACTGGAAAACATGGTGCCCTGGGAGGGGACTCTCCTGGATAAAGGAGACCCCAAGGACTTGCCTTCACATGAACAGCAGATCAGGCTCCATTTCCTTTTACTTCTTCCCAGCATGCCCTGCATTTGCCCTCTTTGCTTCAGTGAATTCTAA
>NW_008825308.1:5221163-5229199 GCF_000699105.1 Pygoscelis adeliae | reverse complement strand
ACTGAACATGGTTTCTTCTTTTGAAACATCCTATAGCTCAGGGTTGATGCAACTCTCCAAAACATTAAACTATCCATAGAGAATATAGGCTGAAGAGTGTCAAGGTAATTTTTTTTCATTCATTTGTTTCACTGCCTAAGTTCTTTTTTTGAAAACAAAGATTTCAAGTAAATAGGGGCTGCAAACTGATACAATTTTTTAATTTAACTCATAAAACTTAGTGATTTAAAGATCACTGTCAGTGAATAAAGCTTTACTTGTATACACCTAATAAATTAGTTCTTCAAAAGACCTAAGAGATTTGTGGTGTCTCCTTATATCTGAGTACAGTCAATCTTATTTACATGCTGTTTAGGACACTGCTGAGCACTTACTTACATAATATCCTGCCTCCACAGCATCAGGGCACTTAGGTACTCTAAAGTGAAGTTATGCCAGTTGTACTTAAGGGATCTCTAAAGAGTCTGATTGATATGAAGAAGATGCAAATTGTTCTTTCAGATTCAGGTACTAAGAGTCTCAAGATTTTAGCAGATCATTCATGGAATATTAGAATTTTTTAAAAACCTTTTTTCTCTACAAATGACTTTAGAAAACAGAAAGTGTTTTCTCTAAAAGTATTTGAACACGTATATATATATGAACATGTACATATATATACTATATACACATATATGTACATATACATACACACACATACATATAAATATATATAGATTAAATACTTCTAAAAACTTCTTGTCAGTCAACAACTAATGAGAAGTTATATTTCTTTCAAAATAGGACAGGAAAACCAAAACCTGTTCCATGTTTATTTAACTTTTCAGTGCCATAATCATAAGTGTAAGATCTCTTCCTAAGACTCATTTTGCTACATTAAGATGGTTTTCCCTTCCCTTCCCTTCCCTTCCCTTCCCTTCCCTTCCCTTCCCTTCCCTTCCCTTCCCTTCCCTTCCCTTCCTTGTCCTGTCCTTCCCTTCCTTGCCCTGCCCTTACTCCTTCCCTTTCCCCTTCCCCTTCTATAGATATAAAATCCTCCCAAGCTCTGGAAATCATAACATGAGGTTTTATTACTGTTAAGGAAGTATATGAAGAAAGAGTCAACCTACTTTCACTGTGTGTGAGTTCACAGAATCACAGAATGGTTGAGCTTGGAAGGGACCTTTGGAGGTCATCTGGTCCAATCCCCCTCCTCAAGCAGGGCCATCTAGGGCCAGTTGCCCAGGACCATGTCCAGATAGCTTTTGAATATCTCCAAGGATGGAGACTACACATCCTTTCTGGGCAACCTGTTCCTATGCTGAGTCACCCTCACAGTAAAAAAGTGTTTCCTGATGTTCAGAGGGAACCTCCCGTGTTTCAGTTTGTGCCCATTGCCCCTGGTCCTGTCACTGGGCACCACTGAAGAGAACCTGGCTCCATCTTCTCTGCAGAACTTCTCTGAGCTCAGTGTATTAAATGTTTTTTTTTTTAATAAAAGAAGGTTAATCAGGGACAGTAAAGAATACCTACATTTCATGTGCATTCTGAAGATAATAATCCAATTGAAATGAGAAAAAACAACCTCACAAGTTTGCTTTAAAAAAAAAAAAAAGATTGATTGCTTCAATAAAGGTGGGAGCTCTTGACTTTTATAATTTTGATTAAAGAAACAGAAACCAGATTAATAATACTGGAGGGGAATGGGGGGAATTGCACTAACCCTTTCCATGAATATGTCATTAAAATTAAAATGTGGCAAAATAAGACTTTCAGATGATCAGATAATAATTGAAATTTCCCTTTAGCAGATCTACTAAAATAACCCTGGCATTTATTAGCAAAATGAAATCTTATAAATAGTACATTTAGTAACTGAATTGTTGAATCTTTGCTTTCAATGTCTCAGATTGATAGTTCTTAGCAGACATCACTTTTTATTACTTTGCCATTCTAGAACTACTTCAATAAAGATCAGATTTCTTGACCTGGTGAGATGCCATAAAGACTGTTTATTTACCCAAGATTTCAGTGGAGGCAGGCTGTGCAGGAATGACTTTCACATAGACATTTGTATGTCCCACATATTTCCTTAAAATGCACAATATAAAATGCATACAAAACAACACTTTAAAATAGAAGTTTTCCTTTAAATAAAATGTAAAATATAGAATAAATATTCAGTCCTTCTTTTTATGAGTCATTATACCGTACCTCTGAGACTTGCCAGTAATAATTCAAAATTCTTAGTTTATACATACAAATTACACATATCCATGTGTTTAAATTCTAGAGGTATACAGGATTAAGAATGCCTGATATTCTTTGGCACCTATGTAATTCTTTTGTCTCTAAACACACTTATGCAAAGAAAGAAAAGTTATGCCAGTGTTTTGAGACAAAATTAATAATAGAAACTCAAGTTACTGTTCACAATGTGATCCAAGAGATGACAGTGGAATAGTCATCAAAGACTGCAATGTACTGCATTACTCCAGAGAAAAGGAGTTTGGTGCATGATTAAGTATGATTAAACAACATGCAGGTAATGGAATAAAATATACTGTATATATACTGATATATACCACATAAAGCAAAACTGGGCACCCCCCCCCCAAAAAAAAAAAAAAAACCAAAAAACAATTTCCAATTGCTACCCAGGTTACTTTGCATAACTTTGATATGATCTACCTGAACTTATGTTTATATCTGAAATAGGATGTTGATTTAAGTTTTAAATATTTAAAATCAATGTATTTTAAGGGCTAAATCACTGTCAATAGAACATTTCATGTTTCATATGGCAACTTGGTATTTGAGTAACTGAGAAGAATTCATACTTTCATAGTGTCTGTGTACTTCCATTGGCATCATTTTGTCAGGTAGTTGTGAAATAAGAAAAAAAAAAATCTTTTGCTCTCTTCACTGTTCCTCACACAATTGTTTGTTATTCAGAATCAGATCCTACTTACAAAATTATTCACCTAATATTTTATATTAAATGCAAAAATGTCAGTCTACCTTTTTGAACTTATAAAGAAGGTTATAGGCTATGTGTGTTCTGCTCTGGTGGTAGATCTGAATGAAATACAATAGCAGTAACAAAGAGACAAGTGGAAGTGGAAGTGGAAGTGGAAGGGAAGGGAAAGAAAGGGAAAGGAAAACCATTCTCGTGTAGTAAAATGGGTCTTAGGAAGAGATCTTTCCTTTATGATTATGTCTTAATTTCAAAGAAATATAATTCTCATTAATTGTTGACTGAGAAGAAGTTTTTAGAAGTATTTCATCTATAAAATACAAAGGATGAAGTAACCAGTTACAGGCATAAACTGATGTACAGTCTTCTAACTAGCCCTCTACATAATCATAGTTCATAATATTAGGCATAGCTACACTGCCTTGTAGGTATCAACTACCTGGGAGACAAAGTCAGCCTATGCAAATAAGACTGAGAGTACAAGGTTATTTCTTAAGGAGTTTCCCATGTTTATCTCATTACTCCCTCTATCTTATTCTTCTTGTTTGATCTAATGCTGTCTTGCATCTCTGAAAGTATTTCATCTATATACATACATGTCACATATAAGGCATCCCACACAGTTTCTGCTTGTTTACATTATGTCCTCATTCAAGCAAAAGGAAAGGGACAGTGATAAATGATAAATCTATTCATATATTTAAATAAATAATAAAAATGTTTATGTGCAATTATGCCTCCCATGATATAGTTACTAGTCAACAAACACCAATAACATTTTCAAATTATTTTGCTTTATTCTTTTGTGACCTTTCCTAGACTTGGCACTTCAATTTCTGTTTTTTGCTCAGTCACAGAGCTGATTTATTTCTAGAAAGTAGATCAGTATAATGAGCTGGCTGATATCATTGTGTTCTCATTGAGAAAGTTCATGGCTCATAGATTCCCTGATATATCTCATTTTAATGTGTAGAAAAAGATACAGCTTTCCAGTGAATATCAGAGATTTCATAGTTCTGACCAACATTATGAAATAAAGGCTTGATTTATTAAGTAATATTCAAATAATTTTGATTATGCAAGTTTCTGTTGATAGCGCTAAACTAATATCATCTTAATTTCCTTTAACCTCTTTTCATACTTTCCCATAGGGTTATTATGAGTTAACTTGTATTCAGTAGATACAGAGATTTAGCATCACAGAGATTTGCACTTACACAGAGATTATACTATGATTTATTTTGAAATCAGTCTTTTTTTTTTGTTGTTGTCTTGAAGACATTAAATCATGTGTTTATTTCACCTCAACAATTTACAGTGATGTGACTTAATACTGGACCGGATATTCAATCTTACAGAGTGAAAAAAATAATTAGAAACAGCATTTTTTCTAAAATTGAAGTAGTAATATTTTTATTGACAGAAACCTTAATTCATCCTTTCTTCTCTATCTCAGGCACCAATATGCATAATAAATAATTTCCAATCTCATTATTTAATGTGTGCAATAGTGCCTAATACTCTTAAATGATCTTTAAATGTCTAGAATTTAATATCTAAATTAAACTACAGTTGTATGACAGCACAGGTATTATAGCACTGTGAAATGTACAATTATAATTAAATAATAAACTTTTCTTTTAAAGAAAATATTATGTCTTCATCATAGGCAGAACTAGATACAGCATGTGAAATTTTCCTTTTCATTTTTAGGCTTTGTAATAAAAAAACTGTTTCTCACTTTCATCTTTCACAGGATCACTAGATCTTAGCTTCACTATGTCTTTTATCATTTCGCTTTTTACTTTGATTTTGTTTTATTAAATTAATTTATTCAAGTTCAGTTATTACTGAGAAAAAGGCAATAGGAAAATTTCTCTAAACTTATCCAATTTCTTCAAAAAACAGATTCCTTTGATTCTTCAAATTACTTTGTAGAGAATCTTAAAATTTGAATACCACAAAGAGACACACAGGATTGTAGAAAAAGTTCATTCTGAAGTCATTTATTGTTTTGGTAATAGTACATCCAAACCTGGGAGAACTGCAAGATTCTGCAAGTCACGTTGTATATTCATATTAGACACCTGAGAGACACTAGCACTAACACTACAATCACAAAGCTCCAGCCAGTATTATAAAAGTAGAATGGAATTTTTGTATAATTGACCTGTCCAACAAATCATATGCTTTTATTTGTCTCAGAAATGCTCACAAAATCAATGTCCCAGAAGTGAATAATAAAATAAAACTAAATATTAACAATTAATATCAATGAATTATCATAATATCAATTATCAAAATTATCACTTATAAAAATAACATTTTTCTAAATATTGCTCATTTTGAGATAAAACTATTCTTTTTTGGAAAAACAAAGACAAAAATGGGAAAAATTAAATGTTCAACTTGATATTTCATTCTTTCTATTTTGTATCATTCTCTGAACAAAAAAATATCTTGAAAACAAACTAATATTTGTCTTTCATGCAGCTTTACATACGAGGACAATTTTTGAAATTGTTTAATGAAGCAGTGGTCCTCTGGCAGGGCTTGGGTGTGGAAATGCATAAAACTAAAGACTGCACAAGGTTGGAATTGGGATGATAAGGTTATATTCTTATCTGATACTTCATAAATTGGGTCTGTCCTGTTACCCAGATGAAACACATCATCTCTCCTCGTATTTCTCATGGAAAGTAGCAGAGCTATCTATCTTGCAAGGACAGTGGCCCACACAGAATCATAGAATCATAGAATCATTAAGGTTGGAAGAGACCTCCAAGATCATCGAGTCCAACCATCAACCCAACAACACCATGCCCACTAAACCATGTCCCTAAGCGCCTCATCTACCCGTCTTTTAAATACTTCCAGGGATGGTGACTCAACCACTTCCCTGGGCAGCCTGTTCCAATGTTTAACTACTCTTTCAGTAAAGAAATTTTTCCTTACATCCAATCTAAACCTCCCCTGGTGCAACTTGAGGCCATTTCCTCTCGTCCTTTCGCCAGTTACTTGGGAGAAGAGACCGACACCCACCTCGCTACAACCTCCTTTCAGGTAGTTGTAGAGAGCAATGAGGTCTCCCCTCAGCCTCCTTTTCTCCAGGCTAAACAACCCCAGCTCCCTCAGCCGCTCCTCATAAGGCTTGTGCTCCAGACCCTTCACCAGCCTCGTTGCCCTTCTCTGGACACGTTCCAACATCTCAACATCCTTCTTGTAGTGAGGGGCCCAAAACTGAACACAGTATTCGAGGGGCGGCCTCACCAGTGCCGAGTACAGGGGCACGGTCACTTCCCTGCTCCTGCTGGCCACACTATTTCTGATACAGGCCAGGATGCCGTTGGCCTTCTTAGCCGCCTGGGCACACTGCCGGCTCAGTGTGCAAAGCACTTTGAGTAATAACGATGACAAACAAGTGCTATATATTAGTTGGGTGGAATTGTTATTAGCTTCTACACCTTTTTATTTTCTTGTGCAATAGCCACCATTAAAGGCAGAAATTTCAGCTTTGATTGCTTATTAGATCATTTACGAATTTCGGATCCAAATCTGAATTCAGATTTCAAATGAAGTTCAAAGCTCCAAATTCTTGAATGCGATTTTTCAGTTTGAGGTATTAAGTTCTTAAAAATCCATGTTACAGAAAATGCAAATTTTCATATGGAATACTTCAATAAAACACATTTTGTTCCTATTTATTATCTCAAATATCCAAATGGACACAATCAATCTGCTCAGAAATGTTACCTCTTTTTGAAGATTCCCCTCATTGTGTATTTGTAGAGAAATTGCTACAAGTAATTCCATTACCAATTGCTACCAGTAATTCCATTAGGCTGAATCACCGAGTAACCTTGTTTCTGACACCATAACCAGATATATCACGTGAAGTAGTGAACTGAATGCATCATGCACTGGGTGGCTGCTGAGAAGGATATACTGAAAGTTAGGAAACGAGAAAATAGTACACAGATGGGGGATCTAACAAACCAAGCCAGAATTTGGAGCCCATTATTCCTTGCTGTCCCTTACTAGTAAATTTACTACAATTAAACTGCAAAAAACAAGAATAAAAGTTTTGATTTGCATAATGACTGGACACATGGCAAATCTTTTATGCAAGGTCTCGAATACAGAAATAAAACTACTCACATGTGAAAGTATTTTCAGGATCAGAACCTATATTGTCAGATGTTCCCATATGTAAGTTCCAGGCAGCGTGTTCTGTCACTGCGAGATCACATTTGGTCTCAGTTTTACTGCTTTGGTTCTGTAAAGGATCAAATATAAGTAGAGTTAAACTGGAATAAAGGAAACAGAAGCTAGTCCCAGCTGTTTGTGTACAAGGTGTGGGAGAATAGCTACTCTTGCTTAATTCAGATTGTCTCTATTTCTGTTTTACAGTTGTCTCTATTTTGTATATGCTAGCTAAATTTATGCATATTAATTACACGTTTTATATTTTAAATGTTTATATTATGCTATTTTTGTTGATATAGCACAGAAAATCATCTAAAGCATACACTTCAATAATATTATTTGTCAAATGGTTTAATCTGTTTCATAATGGACCACTCCTTTACGTTTTTTGTATTTCCTGTATTCTTAGTATACATAAGAAATTCTCTTTATATGGCACTGAATCTTTGAATTATAATAATAAATTATTTTCTGTAAGACAGAAACTTCCTAGGTATGAAAATGGTTCATTCTGCAAGTCCTCGTAAATCTTGCCAATATTTAAAGGTATAGTCTTGAATACTGGTGACCCAGGCTCCACTGGCTTTATCAATATCAATTTTACTGAGCTGTGTGCCAGGACGCATGTCATGAAATACATGAATAGCTTTTGTTTTATTAATTGTCTTTTGGATATCATCCCAGCATCTTCTGGCCATTCCAAATTATGTTTGCTGTAGAGATGGGTTTGAATTAATTCTCCAAACTCAATGCCTTCTCAGTTCAAGGAAGTTCAGAGGCAGGCTCTGAGGTACTCCCTTCTTTTACAAATTTCCTGCCTGTGTCCCTTAGTCTTGTCCAGTGCTGTTACTGAAAACCCTATGCAAATTATGAA
>NW_008825308.1:5207113-5214613 GCF_000699105.1 Pygoscelis adeliae | reverse complement strand
CACTGCTGACTCATACTGAACCTGTTGTTGACCAGCACCCCCAGATCCTTTTCTGCAGGGCTGCTTTCCAGCCACTCCTCTCCCAATTTATACTTGTGGACAGATGGACAGAGCCAGCTCCAGCTGACTCCAAAACAAACTTACTTCAGGTCACAGCTGAACCCATCAGCCATGATGGTGGCGCCTCTGTGATCACATATTTAAGAAAGGGTAAAAAACACTGCCCAACAGATGTGAAAGAGGAGTGTGAAAAAATGTGTGATGCAGACACAAAAAATGCCCTGCAGACACCAAGATGGAAGAATAAGGAGGGGGAGGAGGTGCTCCAGGTGCCAGAGCAAAGATTCCCCTGTAACTCATGGAGAAGACCATCATAAAGCAGTTTGTCCCCCTGCAGAGCATGGAAATGACTGTGCCAAAGCAGGTATACCCACTGCAGCCCATAGATGTTCCCACATCACAGCAGGTGGATGTGTCCTGAAGGAGTCTGCAACCTGTGGAGAGTCCACGCAGGAGCAGGCTCTTGGCAGAAACTGTGTGGCCTGTGAAGCCCATGCAAGTGCAGGCCTTCTGGCAGGAACTGTGGCCTGCCAGGGGTCCATGCTGGAGCAGTCTCTTCCTGAAGGGCTGCTATCCATGGACAGGACCCATGCTGGAGCAGGGGAAAATTGTGACAAGGAAGGAAGGAATGGCAGACAGGAACTGTTATGTACTGACTGCAGCGCCCCATTCCCCATCATGCCTGTGCTGCTTTGGGGGGTATCAGTGTCAGGAATGAAGGAACAAAGTTGAGCCTGGGAAGAGGTGGGGTAGGGGAAGGTGTTTTGAGTTTTGTCTTCAGTCCAGTCTGAGGGTCTGAGTGCAATAGTGACTCTGTATCTGATACAGATACACCATGTAAGAAAGACAGATGAACACAATACTAATATTTCCCTTTTCTCCACCTATTCATCCCATTTTTAAGTAAAACAGATGGGAAGTGTAAGGCACAAGAGGAAATAACGTGTTTTATCCTCATCTTATGCATTGAATAACAGAAATTCTCCCTTGCCTGAATTGATTCTTTTTCAAATGGTGTAATCCCCTAGAATTTTTTTTTTTTCTTTTTTTTTGGTGAGGATTTCACAGGACAAGACAAATATCCAATATGTGTATCTGATTTGTTTAATTTTGATCCAATTATGTATTTTATAATCTGAAAGACAGAAACTATATTTACTAGGAAACAGGACAGAGATGAAAAATATCCCTAGGGTTGGGAGGTCTTTAACTCTAGTCCAGATTGCAATATTTAATGTTTGATTTTATTTTCATTGCTTACACAAAATGGTATTTAGCTAAGAAACTAAGAACACTAGCTCTGTGTATTTAGTGAAATCAAAGTCAGCAGACTGACAAGATGAGATGAGAATGCCATCAAAACCTACAGTGATAAAAACCTACCCTAGATAATTATAAAGATGAAATTGCGGGCTGAATTTTTTGGCAAAATCTTTGCACAACCCCAGCTGAACAAATCTGGTCCTATGAAAAATTTGAGGACTATCCTTATGCGGAAGAATGAATTGGTGGCTCTAAACCTAATCTGAGCTTCCTAGGCCCTCAGTAAGCACCTTTCTGACAATTTGCATAGAAAAAGAGCATGGCCCAAAGAACCTTTTTTTTTCCACATAAATCCCCAGCTGCTGGCCTAGTTTCTAAGCACTGTCAGCTGCAGATGTAAATCAGAGGGTCCTGCTGGCATAGGAAAAATTATTCTGCATTCCTTGACCACTAGGTCCGTGTAGGTTTTAAATTGCTTTGCACAAAGTTTTAGCAGGTATGTAATCTAGCTGTCACTGACAAGCAAGCATGACATTTCATTTTCTAAAATATGAATGCATGTATGTATCTGGATGTATGAAAGAGAGAGCACTGAAATCATCCTGTCTGAGCCCTTTTGTAACACATGTAAGTCTTTCATGAATAAAATCTGTCCAGGCCACATGTTAAAAGATAATCACAAGCATCTGCTAATTAAAAAAGAACTTTGGAATCATTACTCTTAAAGTAACATTAGAGACTTTCAATGGATTTCTTAAGCTTTATTAATAATGGTGGGATTTCATTAATTAAAATGGACTATTTCAATCACTGTTAAAATGGAATTAATTATTTGAGCTGTCTTGTCAGAACTGTTAAATGAAAACTAGTGAATGACACATGGACTCAGAAGAAGACAGTAGTACATGAACTGAAAGATATGAGAAAAATAAAATCTATGAACTTAAAGGGGGGGAGAGTAATTTAAATTTGTGTCCAGCTATTATATACTTGTCTTATTTATTTCTAACATCTATCACAATCACAACTATACATTACTATATTTTTTTAAAAAAGAATTGCAAGAGGAAATTTCCCAGTAAAGATAATATTGTATTGTTCTGCCTTTTACTCCAGAAGGTAATACTAACTGGTGGTCTGTATTTTTATCATTTATAATGTGTTACCAGATGAGCTACTCTATGCATGCAAAATATTTTAATGCAAGTTCTTTATAATCAGGATAAATTGAAACAGGAATTAGTCTTTCCTGGAACTTGTTCTAAAAATATGTTCAAATAGATGTTAATGTTACTTCTGGCATAACTGACACTTAAGCATATGAATTCTCAAATGCTAATTATTTAAAAGAAATGTCTTGCCTGAAATAGACTTGCAATACACTGTTCCTACTTAACTTTATGATTGTTGGATGTTGCATAAGCATAAACTTACCTCAATACCAAGGAAGCCTGAGATCTGCCTAGTTGAGTTCATGAGTAATTACGTCGAATAGTTCCAGGTCATGGTAATTATTATCATTGCCAACAATTTGTATCTTTTTTTCTTACCTGACTCTGCTGCTTGCTGTAATGTGTGGCTTACAATAGAAATTAAGTACAATATAAAAAAAAAAAATTAGTCCTTTTTCATGAACAATCTATTAGTATGTGTTTATGCTGTGAATAGGGTGATCCTGTAAGCATGTCTTTAATAAAAAAACTCATTTATGGTGATGAGGGGTATGCAAGGTTCCTGAAATTTACAAGCACAATTAGAAGCTTCTTTATTTAACAATAATTGAAACAAATGAAACCGTAACCTAAGGGCTAGGTCGAATACATCTAAAGGAGATAGAGAAGGATTTGGTCTGATATGTCCATTTGATCAGCTCTGTACCACATTTTGCTCTCATAGATATATCATCCAGTAGCTCTAAAAAGAAAAAAGAAAAAAAAAAGTTTCAATATGTGCTACATTTGCACAGCTATAGAGAAATGGAATCTGATGGAGTAAAACCAAACCCACCAAAAAACTTAAACAATAAAAGAATCTTTTAAAAAAAAAAAAAAAGTCATAAGAATGCAACCTGAAACCTGGACACTAAAAATCTTATATTTATCTTTTAAAATATTAGGATATTTTAAAAACAAATTTAAGCAAATGAATCTTTAAGCAAAGTGCTAACAGGCATTGTAGACTTGGCGTTGCAAGCAAAGAATCTGACTGATTCAGTTTTCTTAACTCAAACAGGCAGTCTTTTTTGTTTGGTCTTTATGTACCAAATAAGAGAAATTATCACTTCCTCTTACCAGTAATTTCTAGTGCTAACCACAAAGCCTTGAATATTGGTTAATCATGTGGACCAATAGGAGCACAAATAAATTCTGTTTATACGTCTTTTATACCATATATGATTCAGATACATTTTGTAACATTTTTGTTGATAAGGTACCAAAAAAGGAAGCTGGATATTTAAAGTCTATTAATGTACTTATACATAAAAACTTCATATAAAGCCTTAACTAAAATGTAAATAAATCCCAGAATAACTGAACTCTATTGTATGAAGTAATAATAGAAGCATGCAAAAATCCAAATCTTCTACCATATCCTTAAGATTTTTATCCCGCTAATTTTCTTCATCCTTTTAATTTTCTGAATAGCTAGTGAGAGAGACACATTCTATGTTATTTTTCAGCCCCCTATAAAGGCAAGGAGTAATTTCTGATTCCGTGATTTTGGTCTAAACTTAGATTAAAAATCTTACACTCATTCATTTGATAGTGTATTTCATGTCTTGTAGTTTTTACCAAACCAGTTATTATATAGGAGATGCTTTGTCATAAAAGATACAAGTTTACCCACAAAAAAAGTTTTTTTTCTGTGTTTTTTCCTCCCTTTTAATAATGGCACAAGGAAACACCATTTTTTTCTTCCTGCTTTCCATCACTCCAAATCAAGCTCATGACTAAATCTAAAAGACTTAATGGCATAGAATGTTTAAGGCATTCCAGTATTGGTAAGAAAGACATGTAAATCAATGTTCATAGAATCATAGAATCATTAAGGTTGGAAGAGACCTCTAAGATCATTGAGTCCAACCGTCAACCCAACACCACCATGCCCACTAAACCATGTCCCTAAGCGCCTCATCTGCATATCTTTTAAATACCTCCAGGGATGGTGACTCAACCACTTCCCTGGAATGTTGCTGGAATCACTCTTACTTTACTTTCTCCCATCATCCTGATGACATCATCATCTTCCCCCATCCAAAATTATTTGAGTAGGGACATTTTTTTCATGAGTCCAAATTGAGGCTTATAGTCAAATCTTTTTATCCAGATCAAAACACCCTAACTTCTTATTTACTGCACTTTTAACAACATATTTTTATTCAACTGCTTCTTAATCAAATTACAGATATTTGACTATTTTAAAATATTTGAATGAATGTAATGCTTTTGTTAGGTCAAAATTGCTAGACTTTCTGAGATCTATTTCAAAGAAATATATTTTCAAATATAACTTTATTGCACTGAACAAAGCAAAAAGGATATATATTGTGTTGTCAGATTCCAATACTGAAGCTTCAGCTCTAATGATTTTTCACTTTCTCACATGAAAAGACTTCTTACAGTTGTCAGGTTAAATTCCCAAGACAAAACTCAATGGAGCTCAATAAAAAGGCACCCTTTTATGCCAACAAGGATTTCCTTGTGTTGCATTTTTGTCTGAAAGAAAATAGAAAATCCAATGTAAAGCTGCATAGATGATATTGTAAAATAATTCATAATTATCAGTGGTTTTTTTCTTTTTAAGTTCTCACTTTCCCAGTCTTCACTTAATTTCAGAATTATTATTTTATATGTAATCCCTGATAATTGATAAGTACTATACTACTAGATTCCCAAAATTTGTGATAGGCCATGAATTAATTTTTTACAGTTGCTTTTTAAACTGGTCAGTTATTCAGTTTTATCACTAATTAGTAGATATCATAGTATGTTGGGGTATTTTCTCTGATTTCTTAATCAAAATACTAAAGAGAACCAAATGAAATGCCTTTCAGAAATTAAAGATAGTGTTGCAAATTATTTATTTTTTATCAAGTAGACTTGTAATATCATGAAAAGAAAATATCATGATATCTTGACATATATACTTGACATGAATATCTGTTAAGTTCCCGGAATAACTGACATTATTTACATTAATTTCAATAATATTTTATTCATTCGATGCCATATGAATTGTTCTATATTTTGCCTGAGATTTTGCAAGACTAAGAATTTTGTGATTACAGAAATTATCCTATTTACACTTAAAATATGAGAAAAATACATCGTATTTGCACCCTAAGGGAAATGGAAAATAAGCAATAAAGGCCCATACACCTTGCAGAATAAAAACTCTTTTTGAGAAGGTTTAAAATATTCTGATATTAAAGTATATATGACTAAAATTTATGTTGAGAATCTGTGTGAGGTTTTTATTGAAAGAATACACTGTGGTATTAATACATCAATCATCTTTCCCCCAAAGTCAGAAATCAGTACTGTCTGAAAACAAATAATTTTTATGTTAAACTTGATAGCTCTACTATTTCTATCTGTAAATGAGCCCTTTTGTTCTTAAGTATTTAATATGGACTTCTTATTTTCTTTACTTCTGCTTGGTTTGTATCTCAGTTTACATCTTCCTCATTTATCTAGTTTTTCATCA
Source organism: Pygoscelis adeliae (assembly GCF_000699105.1). Lineage (NCBI taxonomy): Eukaryota > Metazoa > Chordata > Aves > Sphenisciformes > Spheniscidae > Pygoscelis > Pygoscelis adeliae. Next base: position 5,208,583 of record NW_008825308.1, on the reverse strand, counting down.
GAAATGTGTTTTATTTATTATCTCTTTTATTTCTTTGCTATACAGTAAAATACCTTCACTCCCTCTGTCATCTAGGGTACATTCTTAAATTAGTATGCCTTTTCCTTGATTAAGGACTTTGGACATAATGCTTTACATTGTTCATTTGTGATCTCTTTCAGTATATATATATAAGCAGTGCAATAAATCTATGATCACTTAAACCTATGCTAAAACTCATTCTTAGTTCTATGATCAGTTCCTCCTTATCTGTCAAGGTTAAGTATGGTATAGCTTTATGCTATGACAGACAGAATGTTCACATTAGGAAAGAGCCATCTATAATAAAAAAAACTCAAGATAGTTTAGTTCTGTGAGCATAAGAAATCCAAGGCATGTCATTCAAATTAAAGTCATTCTGTTCTCAAAAGTGATTTATTAGGTTTTAGAAGGTATTGTATATTGCCTCAGATGTTCTCTATCTAGTAAGGCTGACCCACATTAAAATAAAGATACTTTCATGTTACCACTGTCGCAAACAGTGAAACTTCTGTTCTTTTCTCCATAGGACATCACTTTTTCTCCCTTTTGTTTTTTCAGTCCTGTCCAAAGTTTCCAAACTAATTTTCCACAATTCTAATTGTTCAACCTTAAAATAGTTCCTTAATCTCTGTCTTGTTTCCAAAATCTCCCACTTCCTGGCTTCCTTTGCTTGTGGGACAGAAATAATTTTAGAGCGCTATTCTCTGAGCTTACTGAAACCATCTGTGATCCCTGAAGTATATTATCCAGTATGCTTAATCATGAAAGAAAAAGTCAATATTTCGTGGCAGGATCACTACTTCATTCCTACCGAATGACCTAAGAAATACATTCTGTTTATCCTTTGTAGAACATTATTTCTATTCTTTTTAATGAAGAAATCTTCCTGTAGGTTTGATTGGGAATTTCCCACCTTAGGTACTTAAATATCTCTTCTGGACAAATAGGACTTACGACTGGAATATACCTGGAGCTGAATAACCATCTACAGCTATACTTTATAGTTCCTTCTATTCCATTGAACTAGTTGTATTTTTAGATTTCTCACCTGGATTTCCACAACGAGAATGTGGTAAGGAGTTCTTGTTCTGTGAAATTGCTGGCGACAGATGGAATTCAGCTGTCTCACAGGTGGAAAAGGATCATTGCTTATGAATTGGCGGGGCTCATTGAGAGGGCTTTAAACTAGGTTCGAAGGGGGAAGGGGACAAAACCAGGCTCCCTAGAGATGAGCCTATGGGTGGCATGCTGATGCTGGGGGTGAAATCGATAGCCCAGCTTAAGTGCATCTACACCAATGCACGCAGCATGGGCGGCAAACAGGAGGAGCTGGAAGCCATTGTGCAGCGGGAGAGATATGACTTAGTCACCATCACAGAAACATGGTGGGGTGAATCCCATGATTGGAGCGCTGCAATGGATGGCTATAGACTCTTCAGAAGGGACAGG